>NC_090288.1:47822672-48122672 GCF_037392515.1 Haliotis asinina | reverse complement strand
GGCTGACACATATATGCTTGTCATTTATATTTGAGCGACAACTGTATTGATCAAAGCAGAGTCCGGGTTCAGATTCCGACTACACCATAAGTATGTGTTTACAAATGACAAGAATCCCAGTTCTCATCAACGACAACAGCATGTTTTACCTGTAATACTTTGACCCGTGAAGGTCCCGGGGTAGAATAGGCCTTCAGCAACCCATGCTTGCCGTAAAAGGCGACTCATCTTGTCGTAAGAGGCGACCAACGGGATCGGGTGGTCAGGCTCACTGACTTAGTTAACACATGTGATGGGTTCCCAATTGCGCAGATCGATGCTCATGTTGTTGATCACTGGATTGTCTGGTACAGACTCGATTATTTACAGACTGTCGCCATATAGCTGGAATATTGCTGAGTGCGGCGTAAAACTAAACTCACTCACTGTAATACTCTGCTCTATATTGGCGACGGTGGGGTTCCCCAGTAGCTCAAGAGTTCGACCATGACGTCGAAGAATCGGGTTCGATTCCCCACATGGGTACAGTGTATGCGGACTTCCGGTGTCTCCCTCCTCGATATTACAAGGTTATTGTTAAAAGCGACGTTTACATTATTGTAATACACATTGTATACACTTGACTCGCTAAACTGACCATTTCATATCCGCATTGTTGGATATCTGGTGTGGTTTCTAAATTTCATACGCAGGACAAATAGTTGCCTTGTCATCGATGTCTTCAGTACCTTTCTACAAGGAAACATTTTTGGTCCTACCATCCCCCTCTTTAATGTGGAATTTGTGGATTCAGTGATTTCCATGGGAGCAACATCGTGCTAACTAGGAAGGTTTCACTGCATGCTAGTCTCTGAAATAAACAAAGTTTAATGAAAAAACTCCATAGTAAAAACAAATAATATAATGAAATGGAGCGCTGAGACTTTCTTCTTTCTGAAGCTAAGGGAATCGAGTCTTGCCACATTTTCTAGACTTGATTGGGCTTTCATGGATATATTTGCTTCAGGGTCCGTACAACGGACTATCTGAACTTGTCACACGAAGGGTATTCTCAGTCAGTGTAAAGTCCGTTTCAAGAGTGTGATTTTAGTCTGTATTTGAGAACCACTGTATACTATTGACCGACCTCTACTTTTGTGGAAGCCTCGATGACTGCGATTTGGTGCCTGACTGTCAGAGGGCTGTTCGAATCCCGGATGGGACTCAACCCAACAAATGGACTATAATCTGTACGATACTGAGAAAGTGTAACCCAAATATGACATATATATTACTTGAAAATCCTTGACAAAATACTTCCCTTTGGCATGTTCTTGTCGTGAAAAGACAAGGCAACGTGAATCGAAAGCCTCATGAACTACTCTTTCGCGGGACATTCTCTAAAAATTTAAATATGTTCAAATGTATTTTCAAAGCACCCAGGACTGTCTCCCGATCTTAGAGACTTTCCACACAAAAAATAAATCTTTCACAGTTCTCCGCCGCCATATAGCTGGAATATTGCTGAGTGCGGCGTAAACCTAAACTCACTCACTCAACCTTCACAGTTCTGGCCTCGCCAAGACTAGATCACGCAGAGCATAGTTCTGGGTTCCTTGAGGATTTTATTGTTCATGTTGATGAGATATATTTTTTGTCAGACAACTTACCCTCAAGAATTAATTTGTAGCTATTACATCGGTCGTGTAATGTTAATCTTATGTCTCTTCTATCAACAGCCAGTTGGCAAAATACATGACAGTGAGTGAGTGAGTTGGGTTTTACGCCGCTTGTAGCAACATCCCAGCACCAGGAATCGGACTTCACACATTATACCCGTGTGGCGAATCGAACCCGGGTCGAGCGAACGCTTTAACCTCTGGGCTACCCCACCGCCCCAGAATCTGATTCAAGCGAAGTGCACGAACCTGACCCATAACATAAATACCTATCGCGAAGAAATATGAGGTGCTGATTTAGGGATTTATGTTAAGAACATTCGTAAGAACCGCGTTGACGAAGTGACAATTCATAACAGTCACCAACTGGGTGACAAACACCTATTGCCAAGTATCGTTACCAATGACACCTGTTCAGTCGTCACCTCGTCACTCAGTTCCGTCACGTGACGATATCGAGTCACTGTCTTCCACCACGTAACCCTAACCCTAAATACATGTACTCCACCACGTGCAGAAACCGATACGCTGTCGATCCGTGTCACGTAGACTTTGTACCGGGCTTCAATATGCACATACTCACGCCGCGTTGCCTCTCGCTGGCTCACCTTCCCTTGTCTTGATACTCATGCTCATTGTTCGTACTGACTCACCTGTTTCGGTGCAAAGCACTAAAAAAAACAGTTTATTTATTTTGGGTGACCAAGAGCCATACCATAATCACTCAACATTACATGTCGACAAAGAAAGGGAAGAATTTAACTTCCTCGTTCCAACTTCCATAGTAGGATATCTTTCCACGTGCGCTCATAAACCACATATTCAATATTTAATCTATTCGAAAGTAATGGCCGGTCTTGTACAAGATTCGATAATATCGCCATTAATGGGCAATTATCGGGCTAGATCACCACCGTTACCTCCTAATCAACATTAAATTTAAGAGCAAGGTTTTTTCCTAATGTCTGCAGTTTGCGCGTTGTGTGTTTCTACAATCGATATCCCAGACAGTCATAGCTCGAATTGTGAATAATTTTACTATGAATTTTAAAACTAGATACATTATTGAACGAAATAAAGAACCGAGAATTACGTGTATCCGAGACTCGATACGTTGACATGTGTTTCATGGTAATTTTTCCCCTTAATAAATATTTGGTGACATAGGAGATTTGGCTCATTGGAAAACTCTTTATTATAAGTCAGCTAGCTGTATGACAAACGAGAAACTGATTCATAGTCATTAGAAAGCGAGACATTAAAAGGGCCAAAGCTGCGACAGTTTTAGGTGTGATATTGAACGAAAGCAGTTTTTTCATTGCAGATACTGCAAGGTATTTTTTTATCTCGTAGGCCTGATTGTGTGTCGTTCAAGTGTACACTGAATTTGTACATGTAACGGACCATGGCCCTTTGTGGAGGATGCAGTCCTGATGAATTGGCGGTAAAATTCAAAAAGTGAAAAGATAAGAATGAATCGAGTTTAAAAAGTTGTTATAGTGATGAATTGTTGACATTACGAACGCGATTAGTGGTATATGATCGAACTATTACTGAGTCGATGAGTTCGCGACCAAGCTTGACTAACGGGATCGGGTGGTCAGACGCGCTGACTTTGTTCACACATGTCATCGGTTCCCAATTGCGCAGATCCCTGCTCAGGCTGTTGATCACTGGATTGTCAGGTCCAGACACAATTATTTACAAACCGCCGCCATATAGCTGGGATATTGCTGAGTGCGTCGAAAAACTAAGCTCACTCACTCACTCGATAAGTTCGCTTTGTACATAATTTTTTCATATTGATCGTGGAAATGGCCCTCAGCAACGTATGCTTGTCATACGTTGCGAATAACGCTCGCTGTCCTTGTTCACACATATCATCGTATCCCATTTACGTAGATCGATATTCATGCGGTTGATCACTGATTGCCTAACCATAGTCGATTATTTACAGACGGCCCCCATATAGCTGGAATATTGCTAAGACTAAACTCACTCACTGAAAGCGCCGTAAAATTATTTTCGGGTGTGTGTTGTAGCACCCCGTAATAAGATGTACGTTGAATGTCTTTTTTTTATGGAAACTACGCATTCCGTTTTCTCGACACAAAATATTCTCAGAAATACTATTTGGTAAAGTAACTTTCCCTCAAGAGGTTTAAGAGATATATTCCTTTGCCTTGAAATAACTTTCATAACAGATCCTTCTCACGATGGCATAGGAGCAATAAAAACACACAATTTGATATCCAAAATACGGAAAATTCCACGAACAAAGAATAATTTGTTCTTGCAAGGGCGTGATTAAAGTTCAAAGAAGGAAAGATTAGACGGGCTGGTGCCTGACTAACCAAAAGAAAAACATGGCCCCTATCTGCTTATGTTACTTCGAGAGGAGCTTGGGGCTTGTTTAGTCGAAAGGGAGACTATCAAAACAGCACCATTACCAGCTCTAGGTTCACTGGTCGAAGTCACATAAACACATTCGTATCTACCGGCATAATCTTTCTTTTAATTTACATCTACCATAGCGACGAGCTCCACATGGTTGAGATGGTTCGGTGAAACACTGCTTCCATTGAGAATCTCGTGGTTTTCTCGAGGCGTTCGGCGAAGGTTAACGGAATCAGGTTAATCGGCGAAAACTCCCGATGTATTCTGAGTGTCGGTTAGACGATAGTGTTTCTCTAGTTGCACAGTGGAATGGTTGAGTACAGTAAGTGAACTCAGGCTTCGGCACTGGGTGCAGCCCAATTCTCGTAATGTCTGCTTCTGTTTCTTGATATCAGCGTCATTATCACGGAGATGTCGAGGTGAAGTGCTTCCCGACGAGGCGGTAAGCGTTGAAGGATGGTGGTTCTTAAAGCGACACTGACATTTAAAAAAAATTTATTTACGCGATCGTTTGTTTTATGCTGTTTCTGTCAAATATAATTTCCACTGCGTCCTTCTTTGTTTAAACTCTGTTATGTTTGTTTTTTAATAATCCGGTTTGAGTTTGTGGAGTTTCGTTGTTCCTTTACATCAGCTTCTTCTGGCTTAATTTTCTTTTTTATTCATTGTGGGATTTTGTTTTTTTTACTCAATTAAGGGTTCACTTGTGTGATGAAATACAAAATGAATGCTATTTAAAGTATCAATATGATTATTTTCATTTTGAACTTTTAAATGCATACTTTGTTCCTCCTTTGTCATTGTAACTGTTTAGTATGACCTGGTAAGTTGGAATCTGGTATAAATGGAACTTTAGACCTTTAGTCCGCACTTACATTGGAAGTTATGACCTGGAACATAGTTTATAAAGGATCTGTTGAAATCAGTACAGTCAGGTTGGTGTTCTGGGTACTGACCCACAAAGCGTTTGTATCTCTAAGCCATTCGAAAACTGTTACAAGACGAATAGTTACGAATAGCGGTCCTTGGACTAAGACTAGGACTAGGACTATGGTAAACTATAGAGTTACGACAGTTCGTAAGACTATGGTAAACTATAGAGTTACGACAGTTCGTAAGACTATGGTAAACTATAGAGTTACGACAGTTCGTAAGACTATAGTAAACTATAGAGTTACGACAGTTCGTAAGACTATGGTAAACTATAGAGTTACGACAGTTCGTAAGACTATGGTAAACTATAGACTTACGATAGTTCGTAAGACTATGGTAAACTATAGACTTACGACAGTTCGTAACGTTACGAATGGTAAGATATATTCCCAGATATATTCCCATTCCACGGGGATGCTTTTGACTGTGGTATATTTCCGGTTCAGCGTATCGAGGTGTTAATGCCTCGAAGACGGATCTGTTCATATCCGCATAAACGTAAGTTCATCTTGTGTAGTTTATCGCAAGTTTGTATCACGATTGTAAGTATATACATCATAAACATTAAATGGTTGAGCTAAAACCGTTTGATGCAAGGGTAGTAAATCGCCAGGTTGAGGGACTACATGAAGGGATTCGTAGTGAAGCTAAAACTATGAATTAATCTCTGCATCCTGTAGAACGGGTCCGGGGCAGACCGACGAATGCAGTTAAGGTTGATAGGTTCACGCGATCACGCAGGAACATCACTAGACCACGACACGATGTCATCCATCGCCTGCTGGGTAACTATGCAGTGTTTGTTGTACTTCCGCTATCAGGAGCACTGGGCCTAGACTTTCGGAGCTCTCTTAGCGCTAAGATTGTCGTAAGTGCCATACATTAACATTAACTTACGACTATCTTAGCGCTAAGAGAGCTTCGAAAATCAAGGCCCTGGACCCGGAGACCAAGGCCGTCTTAGCGCAATGAGTCGTAATTCTGTGTATTACAGTTACCGACGTTTCGTAGAAAGGGCCCCGTGCTTTTACTCACTTCAATCAGTGGAGACTATAGACGCTGCAGATTATTCCTGCTTCAAAATACATTTTAAACCAGGGTCTCGTGTCCCAAAGGGACCTTAGTACTAAGGTAGGTGCAACTGAAATACTTAAACATAGGCTAACATGGCTTTGTGGAACCGGTCCATAGGACCGAAAGGAGCTTAGTAGGTGAAATTCTTTGACCGCTTTCGCAAGTCCTTTTGAAGAATCCAATCTTTGCTCTAAGTGAATCTTAACTATCTTAAATCTCGTTCTTTTGCAACGGCAGCATTGGTGCTGAAGTCACAGATGACGTGTTCAAGACGCATTCAGCAATGAATAATCCCCCAACTGCTATTGAAAAATAACATGGATCACCTATTGAAAAGAAGCCCTGGTTGAATAATGACACGTATACATTTTTTATATTTTTCAATACTTGAAGTACGTTAACAGCGTAGAAACAACGAGGGTCATTTTTCAAAGAAGGCATCTTATCAACACGTGATCCGGGTACCTTTTCAACGCGGGTATGTTTTCAGTCTTACACCGGCTCTAATTATACTTCTCTGTACACCGCGCAGGCATCCATAAAGATCCGCGTTAGAATGGTCTGTAGCAATCCAGCTTGTCGTAGGATGCGACCGGGTGGTCAGGCTTGCTGACTGGGATGTCACCATCTACCATCTGCGTAGATCGATGCTCATGATGTCGGTCCTTGGTTTGGAACGTTGCCGAGTGCGGCGTTAAACAATAAGCAAACAAATATGAGCGGGCTCTAATGTAAAAGCCTTACACCTGGACCCAACCAAAGAACCATGCCCTTAATAGAGATCATACGGTATTTTTGTCCACATTTAGTGAATGGGTTCCATACGAGGGATTCTTTCCCTGACAACCTATGAAGATCTATTAACATGTCGTGGTAGCTTTAAACCTGCTGTCGCGGTTTTGGAGCGGATTACTGCCAAGAATGCAGATACCGCAGACAATACCAAAATACTTGACATCTTCTTAAGAATTCTTCACGTCGGGTTCCCAGATATAATGAGTACCACTGAGCTGGTTCCTGTAGAGCAGCGCTGACGCAAGAGAGGGATTGGTGTTGTTGTTGAAATCGCATTTTGTCCAACTCGGTTATTGCGGTGTTTTGCTCGCGGCCGGATCGGTGTTTTCGCTGCGTGTAACTGGTATTAACCCGGACGGTGGGGTAGCCAAGTGATTAAAGCGTTCGCCCATTTTCTGGTGTCCCCTGCCGTGATATTGCTGGGATATTTTGGAAGCGGCGTAAAACTAAACTCACTCACTCGCAGGTGAAGGACCTGGTGTGGTTCTGTCCTTTAAGCTGGAGTATAACATGGCCTGGCGTCCGCTAAATATGGGGCGTATACTTTACAACCTATATCGCTGACATTCAAGAAAGCCCTGTACCGCACAGAAATATATGTGTATGCCTAAAAATGAATATATGTGAGATAAGAGAACGAGTTCTGCATCTACGGGACACAAAGAGATCCTTTATATGCGAAAGCTCGGAGTTTGTATTATCACACTTTAAATCATATTAGTGGAAAATAGGGAAACCATTGTATCGTATAGGTGCGATATTGAGACTTTTAGTCTTATTCTACCAGGTAAGTTATGTCAGAAACACATTTTATATCCTGCAGATATCACACAGAAAGGACGTGCTTTATATCCAGAAGGTATCACATAGATTAACGTACTATATATACATCGTGCACTTGTCACAGATTAACGTCCTTTATATCCCGCAGCTGTCACATAGATCAACGAACTTCGTATCCTGCAGGTATCAGATGCAGGAACGCCCTTTGTGTCCTGCAGGTATCAGATGCAGGAACGCCCTTTGTGTCCTGCAGGTATCAGATGCAGGAACGCCCTTTGTGTCCTGCAGGTATCAGATGCAGGAACGCCCTTTGTGTCCTGCAGGTATCAGATGCAGGAACGCCCTTTGTGTCCTGCAGGTATCAGATGCAGGAACGCCCTTTGTGTCCTACAGGTATCAGATGCAGGAACGCCCTTTGTGTCCTGCAGGTATCAGATGCAGGAACGCCCTTTGTGTCCTTCAGGTATCAGATAGATTGACGCACATTATGTCGAGCAGGTATGACACAGATTAACGCACTATAAATTGTATGTCCTTCAGGTAGGAAATAGGCATACGCTATGTATCCTACATATACGATCTACAAAGCACGCGGCATATATCCTATATAACCGAAATATTTGGTCCGTACATTATATCCTGATGTTACGAGATAAGAGCTAACGAATGACCATTTACACGAAAAGACGATTGCTCAACTATAAATCGTTATATAATCCCTCAGTCCACTCTAAACGTACCTTATGCTATCCATTGGTCTCAAGGATTTAGAGGAATTTGACCAAACATACTGTCAAAATGTATGCTTTGATTTGATCATAAATTCACGGATATAAAGGGATTTAACCATGCTGTCAAAATGTATGCTTTGATTTGATCATAAATTCAAGGATATAAAGGGATTTAATCTTGCTGTCAGAACGTATGCTCTGATTTGATCATAAATTCGTTGCATGTTGTGAATCGTTTCTGAGATAATGGGAGGACTTGCCACCAATTAAACAACTCCGTTTCGCCCGACAGGTCAGCCAAAAACGGTTCCCATGGAAGAAGAGCCCCTTGGCATTTCTGAGAACAGGAAACACTTGTAACTTTAGTATGTTGTGTAGTACTTGAAATGTCAAGAGCTGAGGGAGGTTAACGATCAGTCCGCACAAGACGTATGCGCGTTAGGTGTTTCCTCTCGCCTTTACCTTGTGTACATGTGTACAGACACCTTCACGTAGTGTACATGTGTTTGGACACCTGTACGTAGAGTACATGTGTATAGACACTTCTACGTAGGGTACATATGTATAGACACCTTTAAGTAGTGTACATGTGTATGGACACCTTTAAGTAGTGTACACGTGTTTGGACACATTTATGTAGTGTACATGTTCATAGACACCTTTACGTAGTGTACATGTGTTTGGACACCTTTACGTATGCAACCCACGCCGTCAGATCACAGTCAGTTACTCACGCCGCCCCAAATCACTGCCATAATACCCACGCCATCAATGATTACTGTCATGGTATTCACACTGTCACCGTTTAGTGTCATGTTACACACTCCATCAACAATAACCGTCATGTTACTCACACCATCAATGATCACTGTCATGTTACCCATACCATCACCGATCACTGTCATGTTACCCATACCATCAATGATTACTGTCATGTTACTCACACCATCAATGATTACTGTCATGCTACCCATACCATCAGTGATCACTGTCATGTTACCCATACCATCAATGATTACTGTCATGTTACTCACACCATCAATGATTACTGTCATGTTACCCACACCATCAGTGATCACTGTCATGTTGCCCATGCCGTCAATGATTACTGTCATATTACTCACACCATCAATGATTACTGTCATGTTACCCATACCATCAGTGATCACTGTCATGTTACCCATACCATCAATGATTACTGTCATGTTACCCATACCATCACCGATCACTGTCATGTTACCCATACCATCACCGATCACTGTCATGTTACCCATACCGTCAATGATTACTGTCATGTTACTCACACCATCAATGATTACTGTCATGTTACCCATACCATCAGTGATCACTGTCATGTTACCCACACCATCAATGATTACTGTCATGTTACCCATACCGTCAGTGATTACTGTCATGTTCCCCATACCGTCAGTGATCACTGTCATGTTAACCACTCCATCAATGATCACTGTCATGTTACTCACAAAATCAATGATCACTGTCATGTTACTCACACCATCAATGATTACTGTCATGTTCCCCCATACCGTCAGTGATCATTGTCATGTTAACCACTCCATCAATGATCACTGTCATGTTATTCACACCATCAATGATCACTGTCATGTTACTCACACCATCAATGATTACTGTCATGTTCCCCATACCGTCAGTGATCACTGTCATGTTACTCACTCCATCCATGATCACTGTCATGTTACTCACACCATCAATGATCACTGTCATGTTACTCACACCATCAATGATTACTGTCATGTTACTCACACCATCAATGATTACTGTCATGTTATTCACTCCATCAATGATTACTGTCATGTTACTCACTCCATCCATGATCATTGTCATGTTACACACGCCATCAATGATTACTGTCATGTTGCACATACCGTTAATGATCACTGTCATGTCACCCACTCCATCTATCGTTACTGGCATATTACCCACACTGATAGCAATTACTGTCTTGTTACCCATTCCGTCAGTGAATACTGTCATGTTACCCATACCGCCAACGATTACTGTCATATCACACACACCGTCAGTGATCACTGCCATGTTATCCACGCCATCAATGATTACTGTCATGTCACCCAGGAAGTCAACGATTACTGTCATGTCATACACGCCATCAATGATTACTGCCATGTTACTCACACCGTCATTGACCACTGTCATGTTACCCACGCCATCAACGATTACTGCAAATGCTACACGCAGTCAACGATTACTGTCCTGTTGGCCACAGCGTCAACGATTATTGTGATCAGGTTTCATACGGTGTCAACAATCACAGTCTGTACGTCAAAACAAAAATGACGTCATCAAAGATGACTGCCACATCACAGTGACGTTCCACTCGTGTCAATAGCATTTGCTGCGGCACACCACATGCCTGTCATGCATCAAACGTAATTCACAATTACGAGACGCTCACTGATAAACGAGAAAAAAAACTGATTTTGCCATGATGAATTTAACCCTGCGATCCGCTATTATAGTCCGCTTGTGCGTATAATTACGGAGATGTATTGCGAGACCTCTGCAGTCCGGACACCGTTAAACCGGACCTTTCTACGGAGCCACGGTTACACTTTAAACGACATTGCAACGGTAGCGTAATTAATTAAACCGGGCGATTTGAACGAGAATGGTATACCAATAAAAATGGTATCGTACCATTGTGTTAACGCCTGTCACGAAACAGTTACAATGCCACTCTTTGATGTTTATTATCCCCGAGTAATGATGTTAGCGAGTGCCCATTAACACCGTCACATCACTGGTACATTACACATAAATCCCCGTCGACATTAAAACTGCTTTTGTATGAGTTCAGCTGGTACGACGGGTTCAATGGGCAGACGCTGCTGAAAGCCAATTTTACCATTTCTTGTTCAGGTTATGGCACAGGTTTGTTTGTGAAACAGGTCGACTACAGTATGAACATCTGTGCGTGCACGTGGGCCTCTTGTCTGCAGTGCATACCCAAAACAAACAGAACCAACACTAACGGATTGAACACATCGAATGCAAGGGAAGCATACTTGCCATGTCTGTATTATGTGGCCAGTTCGTAATTTTTGGCAGTCTCGGTTGTATGACAAGTCTGTCTTATTTGGCAAGTCTATTATGTGACAAGGCTGTATTGTTTTGCAAATCTGTCGTTTGGCATTATGAGGCAAATCTGTATTATATGGCGAGTCTGTATTATTTGGCAAGTCTGAATTATGCGCGGAAAGTCTGTATTATTTGTCAAGCCTTATTTTTTGGCAAGTCTGTATTATGTGGCAAGTCCCCTATATTTGACACGTCTGTCTTATATGGCAAGTCTCTTATGTTTGGCAAGTCTGTAGTATGTGGCACGTCTGTATTATATGGCAAGTGTGTATTATGTGGCAAGTCTCTTACATTTGGCAAGTCTGTATTATTTGGCAAGCCTGTATTCTGTGGCGAGTCTCTTATGTTTTACAAGTCTGTAGTATGTGGTTATTCTGTATTATGTGGCAAGTCTGTTTTATTTGACAAGTGCAGATTACTGCTGTTTCGGAACATGAAGTCCCTGGTCTCCTTTTCAATATATCTTTTTATGGTAATTTATGAAATTTATGATTTCAGAGACTGGATTTTAGTCTGGTCTGGAGCTCCGTCAAATACAGCTTGCACGCCTCAGCAAAATACTTGCAGTTTAATCAGTTTTAACGTCACGCTAGTTCGTGATAGGATCTGGGGCTTGACGGCGGGTGTCGATGCTATCAAGCTTGAGCTATTTTTAGTCCAGCTGATGATATCATGATACTTGTCAAAACCACCTTAATGCAAACGAAATATTTTAGAGCTACCCGCCTTTTACAGACCTGAACATGTTTGTATCAGGTGAACCAATACACTACACTGAAATGTGACATCTTCTGAACTTGGAACTTGGAAGACGATGTGACGTAATCCCTATCGACACAGTAGTACTCTGTCTGTCTCCAGTTGCTGAAATTCTCAGCTCACAGGAAGTATCCAAGGTATCTCGAGTGAATGAGTTTAGTTTTACGCCGCATTCAGCAATATTCTAGCTGTTTGGCTGTTCAGTGAACTTGAGACTTGCTTTCACATTATTGTCTCATCCTCGGATACCAATTCTGTATTTGGTGAAGAGATGTCACCTCTTCTCACAGCACACGTGTCAAGTCGACTAATCGATCATTAAGGGTGGCGTGAGTGAACGAGTGTTTTAATCCTGAGTCGTATACGTACTCAAGCTTTTCATATCACCGTAGCAAACGCTCGGGTTTCTCCAATGCCTGTTTCAAAAGTGCTATAGATAGGTGCCATCGTTCCTCAAGTTCACTCGGGCCGCGAAAATACACTTTAAAAAAACCGAAAAACCCAAAACAAAACCAAAAACCAAACGAAAAAAACAACACTAAAACGTCGACAGGACTGAAACATGATCCAACCAGAACCGACACTGCCACACTTCGTACACAGTTCTCAAACCTACCCCGCTACACTCTGACTGCCATCTTTTGTATAGATGTGTCAGCCAATGCCACGCCAGGTCTCGCCAGGTCACGCGAGAGCGGGCAAGCCAGCTGCCACGTTGAGACGTTGACCTTCATTCTTCGGTCACGTTATCAAGTGTATATACAGAAACCGATTCAAGGCCCCGCGGTGCAAGCAAATGAACCAAATGCACTTCTTGTCAACTGATGTTATTTTGAACTCCCATTGTTATGAATCCTCATACACGATAGACGTTTGATGTCGCCCGAAAACACCTATGTGTAATGTTTATGCTAGCCGTTGAAATACTATGCCAAAATCTCGCGAAATACGACCTTTATTATACACCTTTAATGGGTGTTACAAGCAGAACCAAGCCACTCGGTGCGGGGTTCTGAGTGCAGATGGAATAGGGCGTGTGTTTTTTTATACAGACAGACAAGAGACAGATAGATTTACGACAGTGTAATCGTGATCACGACCCAGTGACCTGAACATTGACGTGGTTGTGGTATCTATATCTGATGACGGTTGGAATTGAAAACTGTCTGTGTCTGTGTCTGTGCCTGTGTCTGCGTCTGCGTCTGCGTCCGTGTCCGTGTCTGCGTACGTGTCCGTGTCTGCATCTGCGTCTATATATCTGTTGCTGCTTACACCAGCAAGGGTGGCGGTAGCCTCGTAGTTAAAGCGTTTGCTAGTCACGCCGAAAACCCGAGTTCAATTGCCCTCGTAGGTACAATGTGCTGAAGCCTGTTTCTGGTGTTCCCCCGTCGTGATATTGCTGAAATATTGCTAAAAGCAGCTTTAAACTAAACTCGTTTAATCACTAGTCTAGCTTGCGCACATATTGCATTTTCAGCGCTTTCCCCCTTACGTACAATGCCAGGATTTACAAAGGATAGCACTCACACATATGCAATATCCCTGCCCATGGAAGCCTTAACGTCCTTATGTTTGGTGCCGTCAAGGATCGAGATGGATACTGAAGGCAAAGATGCAGTGAAACATATATAGCTGGGTCAGTGGAAATTGCACATTAACTGCTGATTTACTCAAATCAACATCAAAGTTTGATTGTAGAAATCTATAAATATATAGGTTTCAAAGAAGGAGAAACATTCAAAACTCGTACATGCTCTTACTTACCGTTAGTGTCCCACGCTGCTAATTTACAGTACGGGATAGACATAGACAAGACAGTTCTGTTTGATAGCATCTGTAATACATATAGCGTGTCCTGCTTATTCTGGACCTCGTTTAACCGGACTTGCCGTGTTCGTACAGGTAAGTTTTTTGTTATGAAAATTTTACTCTTATTAGTAAGGAAATTCGATACTTTCTTCATTGTACATTTTCAGTGTGTATGTTCTGAGGTAACCGGACTAAGGTGTAGTGTGTTTGCTCCTTTAAGCAGAAACAAACGAGCGGGATTATCGCGCAACGGTGCATTTTTTATCTGGAACAAAAGCGTCCGGCCAAGCGGGAACTCCCGATTGGTGTATCTCTGGAGTATGTATGTATGCTTGTATGTATGCATGCTTGTGAATGTGTTTGTGTATTTGTCCGCGTGTGTATGTTTGCACGCAAGCGTACATGTATACATGTGTGTATGTTACATATGTCTTTGTTTCTAGCTTGTGCAGCACCTTTGTAAACCAAACGTTAACAATCACGACAAACACACGGTCAGGTAGCACAGTAGTTCAAGTGTTCGCTCGGGTTCGATGCCCCATTTTGACAAGCACAAGTCCGCCCCTTATCTCCACGCCGTTACACCACTATATGGAAGCGACGATTGTTAAATCCACCACACGCGCTCGATTTCATGGCCAATTATTAAATTACACATCGCTCGTCTTGTATTGAAACCGCAGTGAACCACGAGCTTCAGTGTAAAACACGACATCGTTAACAGATAGGAAATCAGTTCTATTCTAAACGCCGTGGCATTGCTCACTACAGATTTGAAAGAGTTAATTCAATCCCAGTTCATGGTAAAACTATTTCAGGGTGCATTAGATTCATTTCACAATGTAATAAACTACAGGTGTATAACACGCAGACACCGCAGGTTATTCCCCTCCGAGAAAGAGACTAATCCTCGGCTATCCGGTTCGGGTGAATTCCACCACCTGCTCCACCCTTTCAGCTTCTTCGTATACCTATTACAATCCACGTATCAGGTGAATCATGTTAAACAGAGATGATACTTAATGCTTTTTCCGACGATGATTTGTGGATGGTATATGTTGAAGCTATTCAGTTAGCCCTCTTTTTTCTCTCTCTCTCTCGATGCTGTTTAAGGCATTCGACCCGAATGACACATCATTTACGTGTGAGTTTTGAATAGGGACTTGTGGAGGGTTTTGACACCCTACGAAATATGAGTCGGCTCCGACAAGAGGCACCCGGTACACTCCAACCCATCCTCATCAGTGTTCGTTTGCCCGTCATTTTCCAGAACGAGGCTCTCTCTCAAGGTTCTCATACGTACAGGTAGTGCTGAAAAGCTTGCACTCGTCGACATTGACGACCCAAGTCTGTTAAGAACACGAACGACATGAGCTTCGACCGATACCTATCTATATTCTACGTGATTTAAATTAAACACAGCTGATGGTAAGAGGGCGAATAATGCCTTCGTTCCAACATGCATTGCCCTTCTCTTGGTGCGATGAACAAAGTATGGATGACTGGACGGGTCATTATCTAATCCTTAAGCACTGTCAATGGTATTGTCTGTGACGGGTTCAGCCAACGAGAAATAATATATATACAAATAACTATGCAAATGTACGCGCATATAATGCTTCCTTATTATGCTTCCTTATTAAAGAGTGAACCGGGGAATGGGGGTTTATGTCCCATAGCTTGGACTTGTATGCAAGGACTGCGTGAATTGATTCAGACGTTTTCATCGTGGCTCGGTATTAAATTCCATTTAATATGTTTCCAAGTTGAGAATCTGAATGAAAGATGGCAATTCTTTAACCTGGAAAATATGACATCGTTCCTTTTTGAATCAATTGTCGACATTAATTGTAGGGTCACGAAGGAAGTCCTTTCTAAATTAGCGTTCTGCGGCGAGAATTTTAAGAAAAACGTTCTGACAAGGTTCAAAGTCATTTATTTTGTATATGAGAACGACTGTATATATTTCGAGTTTGCATATTTCCCTGCATTAAATGGATAATAAAAACTCGCATTATGCACCAAGAGACGTGTGTGCTTTGAGTGCGTGTTTTCTTCAGGTGTTCCAAGACGCCGATTAAAATAGACCACTTGCGCTCCAGGCTTATTGCCGTAAAGTGACATTTTAGAATGCATTTAATTATTATTATTTATGGTGGTTGTTGCAAACGCTGATTGCTATGTACCAGTAGCCCCCCTGATAAAGAAATTTAATTAACCTGGGTCACTGTGACTACAGCAACTCGTTCTCTCAGTGCAACGCGTGATAAATGACAACTGCCAGCTGCATTAATATCTAGACGGACATTTAGCATCACGAAGTTAGCTTTTGTTTTAATTTATTATTTTGTTTCCAGAAAAGAATATTGTAAGTACGGAGGGGTGGCGTTGAGAAGCTTCGTTTGTACTCAGAGGTGTCTTTTCTTAAAGGGTTTATCTCGTTACCAGCAACACCTAAATTCACTACCTGTAGTTCCTGTTGTCTGTACGTTGTTTGGATACTCTGTAGTTCGAGGTTCTTGATTTGACGTCATTTAACGTTGTTTACACACGCATGAAGCGATGTTGTATTTTAAACCTTCCGACATACTGGTTTTCTAAAAATAATGTGAACACATGGTTCTTAAGAAAATGTGAATATATGGTTCTTACAAACATTGTAAATACATGGATCTCAAAAACAATTTGAATATATGGTTTTTGAAACCAGTGTGAATACAGAGTTCTTATAAACAATGTGAATGTATGGTTCTTAAAAGGAATGTGAATATATGGTTCTTAAATTTAATGTGAATATATTCTTGCAGGCCAATTGTAAAATACAGCAAAGGGGAATTTGATAAATTTTATGATTCGTCAAAAATCTGTTATACTCAGTATACCCTGATATTTACCCTGTGATATTTAACATCATATTTCTATGATAGCGTCAACGTTATTAAAACGTCACGCAAATGTATTTTGCTCCAAAGATGGAAAGTTATGTGATGAGTGTTGCTTGTGGTTAACGTCTGTCTTTCGACCTTCAATTCGTCGTAAGCACTAAAGTCATGGCGTTCGCCGTTGACGTCCAAGAATGGAGTTCGAATCCCAGCATGGGTACAAGGTTAAAAGTCGTTTTCAAGTTTCACCTGCCGCGACATTGCAGGGTTATTGTTGATTCGCAAGACGGACATATATTCACTCACATTTATTCATTCACTTACTTGGCTGACCACATTCAACGTTTCTCTTTCAGCCACCCGTTTTGGGATGTTACCCATCCTTGAGGTAGACGGCAAAAGGTTTTCACAGAGTTTCGCCATGGCGAGATATATAGCACGAGAACACGGTGAGTTCCCACGTTACCCTTTGTTTACCTTTTATTTTCAAAAATGTTAAATCCAATTACTAAATCATTGGTAATGTGTTAATAATCCCCGTCTTATAACATATTGTCCTCATACGTTACGATTGTGACATTTCTTAGTATTAAATCTTGATTAGTCTTTCTGCGGCACTCTGCAGTATTCCTGCTATATGACAGCGATATGTAAATATTCAAGACTGGACCAGACAACCCAGTGGTCAACAACATGAGCATCGATCTAGGCAACTGGGATATGATGACGTGTGTGAACCAAGACTACGAGCCTGACCATCCAATGCTGTTAGTGGCCTCTACCGACAAGCATGAGTTCTTTGTCCATGTAGAATTAGAACGCCAATTCTAACCCGGTCCTTCTCCGGTGGTGGCCATTTTGAACATACTAAAGTATTGTAGAAACTTGAATGGTTTCATGTCTTTCGAAATATCCACCACCTGATTTGTTGACCATCCGACCACACACGGTTCAGTACCGTTCACCCAGCATAATGTGACGCCATTATTACGGCAAACAACGAATGTTCTACTCGACACCACTACAGTCGCTGCAGTCGATGACGTACATTTCAATTAAAGTCAACAAAGTGTTTTCTGGCTTGGCAGAACGAGTGACAGGAATCTGGCCCATGTGTCACGAAGCGTATGTGAACGTAACTCTCATTTGTGTAACATTGCGCTACGGAGTCGTAAATATACGATGGCAATGTGGAGGCCGGTGAAGGGTAAAATAGGCCCTCAGCAACCCATGCTTGCCACAAAAGGCGACTATGCTTGTCGTAAGAGGCCACTGACGGGATCGGGTGGTCAGCCTCGTGTACTTGATTGACCCATGTCATCGGTTCCCAATTGCGCAGATCGATGCTCATGCCGGTGATTACTGGATTTTCTGGTTGTCTCGATTATTTACAGACCGCTAGAATTTTGATGAGTGCGGTGTAAACTCACTCACGCATTGTGAAACGTGGCCCTGGGTCGCAGCAAACCATCCATGAATGGCCCGTTCTTGATGGTGAAAGGTCCCAGATGTATCGGCCATAAGCTATCATAGCGATGCTTGGTCCTAATGACCTTGAACCCCCAATGATGCCAAGTTGACGATATCATAGACAAAATCGAGCAATTGTGCCCTGAGGCACACAATTCGTTCCTTGCCACTTGAATTCAGATTATATGTGAATCTTGGAAAGACGACTTTCCAAATGTACTTTCTTAATTCAGTGATTTGTAACGATCACATATGTCAACAATTTGTTCAAGACCCGTTTGAAAACCCAAAACTGCAGATGTAAACTGCTTTTCCAAGAAATGCCAAATATATCGTCTTTCCATTAAACATATTGTTGTGAGGTTTAGTTGAACAGTGTATGGATACAATACTGCAAAGTCCATAATACTTTGAGCACTTGAGTTAAATCAAGCTGAATACCATTTCCATGTTTGTCGTATCAAGATATGCCCTTACCCCTAGCCTACGTCATAACCCATGCTATGTAACGACTAAGCCGGTTTAGTATACTTGTGCTTATCATTTTTTCAGGGTTATACGGTAGAACGAATCTGGATATGCTTCAGATCGACGAGGTAGTTGGTCTTGCAGAAGACCTCAGAGACTACTTCGTAAAGATTTACCACGAGAAAGACGAACAGAAAAAGGTAGGAGTAGACCCCCAATTGCCAGACCATTGGATACATAACGTTAACCGTTTCATGTTTTATGAACACAATCTGATTTGGAAAATTCGCACAAGTAAAACGTTTCGACACTGCGGAGTTTCAATGTATATGAACACCAAATATATTTGTAAAACATAGGTAATACTGATTTCCAAATTACCCAGGAACCAAAACTTGAAGGTATGTTGGAAAAGCCAAGTTCCCTTTAAACAATAGATAATGTGACATTTAGCTTAGGGGCATACTTTGGTCATACCGCAAGAATGTAATATCTCGCCAGCCCAATTGAATATTAATGACCTTTCAATCATATTTATTCTCTGAATCACAGAATGCGCTCCAGGACAAGTTCGACAAAATAGACCTGCCCCGGTTTTTAGGTTATTTCGAGAAGTTGCTCACAGATACGGATTCAGGTTACTTTGTTGGAAACAAGGTAAGACGGGGCTATCGGCAAAACCCATGTCTTCTGGCAATAAATAACAACCAAGGATGCGTCATTGCTTATCTGTCTTCATGTTTATTATGCGACTTAAATATCAATATACGTTCATGTTTATGGCCTTTTTACGAGGTAATATGTTGTAAAGTTCTTGTTAGACGTTTTTTTTTCATTTTCATTGGTAAAATCTACGGAGTCATAAGGTTACCCGGTTCTCATCGTTCCGAAATGCACTTCTCAAGGTCATGTGGTTACTGCACGTTGTTGTAACAGCCTCACCCTAATCTCGTCCGGATAATGTTCGGATGTGTATGGAGGATTGGGACTAAGAAAAAGTTTTGCTTCAGTACTTTGGCGTACTTTATTGTTTCTGTTTCTGATGTGATCGCTGTATATGAAGGTCACATGGCGTCATGCAGACCTGTATCATGGCGTCATACAGAATTGGTGCATGCAGTCATGCAGAACTGTTACGTGGTATCATGCTGAACTATTGCATGGTGTCCTACAAAACTCTCACATAGTGTTCTCCAGAACTGTCACATGGCGTCATGCAGAACTGTCATATTATACAGAACTGTCACATGGCGTCATGCAGAATTGTCATATTATACAGAACTGTCACATGGCGTCATGCAGAATTGTCATATTATACAGAACTGTCACATGGCGTCATACAGAACAGTCATATTATACAGAACTGTCACATGGCGTCATACACAATTGTTACATGGCATCTTGCAGAACTGACACATCGTACAGAACAGCCACATTTATTCACCACATCAAATATAGGAATAGGCCACACATAGGCAGTGTTCCATTGCCATGTCCCTGCTAGGAATATAATAATCGCTGGACTAACACTGGATATCCCTTAACCTTGGTCCCATTCTTCTTGCATTCTGCCCCCGGTCATGCAGGTTTGTACTCCGTGTCCTGCTTGTACCTTAGTGCGATCAGCTAGGCCGATAGTGCCTGACACCCGGTTCCCTTCAGTGAATCACATGTGCCATAGCGACAGTTCAACCCTCGGAGCTTTAGTAAAATAATAATAATAATAAGTGTACTTATATGGCGCCTCATCCACATCACTAAGGGACATGCTCTAAGCGCATACACTGAACATCAGTGACTCCAGAACTCCAGAACATTCCTACGTGTATCCTGTTTTCGTTATCATTATGTTTCAACCTACTTGAGATCGCTACAACCTTGGAAATACCACACTGTCACTAAATACTATTTTATGAGACGTCGGAAAGGAATTTGAATCAGATCGGATGTCGTTCCTCTGAAATTGGTTGGGCAAGACTTGTCTGTATTGGATTGTCTCCCACGGTAGCCTAAGTCGATCGTTGGGGTTTTGAATTCCATCTTCATCCACTGACGACTTCTCCAACCCATCTTTGGGTGTATCTCCGAAGTTTTGACATCGACAGCACCCCCCGAAGTACGCTTATCTACATGTGAGAACATACGTATTCGACAGGATAGGTGTAGGTGGTGGCATAAAATTCCATTCAAACTGAATTAGGGGCGGTTGGGTGGCACAGTGGTTGAAAGGATTCGCTTGTTACGAGGAAGTTAGTGAGTGAAAGTGTTTAGTTTTACGCCGCTTTTAGCAATATTCCAGCAACATCACGGCGGGGGACACCAATAACGGGCTTCACACATTGTACACATGTGGGGAATCGAACCCGGGTCTTCGGCTTAACGAACGAACGCTTTATCCTCTAGGCTACCCAACTGCCCCCGTCACGAGGAAGACTCGGTTTCGACTCCCAACATAGATACCCAAGAGAAATCCCATTTAATATTAACAAAGGTTGGAAAAAATGAACAAGCTGGTATGAATTTAGTTTCAATACGAAGTGTTTACACTCAAAACAAAATCCAATCAGTTCATCTCCTAAGTAGAATTTCGCATATTTCGAACCGTCTGTAACGCACAAAACACGTTTAGTAGTATTAGTCAAAGGCGTTTCCTTGTCGCAGACCAACAGCCATAATCTTTCTGAATATGACCATGGATACTTGTAGCAGTTCACCCTTTTTATTGAAGTACATCGTAAATCCATTGATTTCTAATGTTGATACCCTTCTGTGTGACATGGTCGTTGTCGAACAGCTGGACAACCGGACAGTCATCACTGGTGCAGAGCTTGAGCGGTGACAGCAGTTTAAAGTCTGTGTGATATGTGGGTAGGCACACGCTGCTTTGTTCTGTCAATAGTCCCAGATGGCCGATGTTTACTGGGTCTGTTTGTTCAGGCTTGTCAGCGCTTCAGCACTCGCTGATACAACATTGAAGAAGATCTTCGAGACGTAAAGCCCTATTAACCGAGAATGACCGTTCGAGATGTTCCTGAAACACACCGTTGCGCAACGTCACTGTGTGCGATAATGACATCATTATCGAGGAAGAGCATGTCTCTTTGGCTCAGCTTTATCGTTGTTTGGCTGAATGTGTGTTCAGTATCTCGATATTACCTATACAACTCTGAACCCCTTAGAGGTGACCAGAAATGTGGTTAAAGTTGCGGCTGCTTGTACCTCACCGAGACATAACTCTCAGACACATAATTGTATTATATAATTATAATTATATTCCTTTATTATTTGTTAAACATGGTGCCAGTATCATGTTAAAACGTCTGTGGTATGACGCGGCCAGGGGTTCGAACCCAGGACATTTCACTCTCGGGGCAGCCAGGACCAGCTCGAAATCTTTAGACCCGTGAAGGTTCCGGGGTAGAATAGGTCTTCAGCAACCCATGCTTGCCATAAAAGGCGACTATGCTTGTCGTAAGAGGCGACTAACGGGATCGGGTGGTCAGGCTCGCTGATTTGGTAGACACGTGGGCAGATCCCAATTGGGCAGATCGATGCTTGTGCTTCTGAACACTGGATTGTCCGATCCAGACTCTATTATTTACAGACCGCCGCCATATAGCTGGAGTATTGCTGAGCGCGGCGTAAAACTAAACTCACTTACTCACTCGAAATCTTTAGGTACTATTAAGCTGTCTTCAGTGTTGATAATTCCAGCAATATATGTTGATATACATGTACACCCACGCCCGCACGCACACACAGAGACCATTCAGATGGTATCTCAAACATGGCCTCTGCTGCAGCCATATCGTATTGCTTTGTTTTATAACATGGTGTTTTACGGCCAAAGCATCGATACATGCCTAACATTTTATGATGTAATCTGAAGTTTACTCTATAAAATTCCAAGTCTCATCAGCCATGCAAATTGGCAATGTGATCAAAGTATTTGTCAGTGAAATGATGGTTGGTTTCTTGTACCTCGGTAGTATTCCAACTATATGGCGGCAATCTGTGAATAATTGACTTTGGACCAGACAATCCAGTCATCAAAATCAACAGGATGAGCATCGATCTACTCAATGGGGACATGTGTCGCCTCTTTCGACAAGCATGTAGTAATGATGAGTGCCTTGAAAGCGGAAATTTAAATGTCTAATGAAATGAAATATACCCGATATTAGGAAGTACATTTACAAACACAGACAGCAGTTTTCAAATGTTTGTAATGATGCATTTCTGCACATGCAACAGCTACTCAGGTGTTAATGCATCGGTGATTTTTTTACTTCATGGTTCCTAACCTCTAAATACAGATTCTTATTGTCTATTGTTATCGCTATTACTCTCAGTGAGTATAAATTAAATGTAGACGCACTTTTATGATTTCATTATGAGTCTATTGTTCATTTCTAGAACTGGTAATTTTCCATCTTGAATTTGGCAGGACCGCAGTAAAATCTATTCGTGGAACACTGACTTGCATAGTTACAAACAGTGTATGTTTATTGATATCATTTATGAGAACCTTGTCATATTTGAAGAAACTCGGGTACCCTTTACGTGATGAACTGTTTCAAACTATTTCAAATCCTGTTGTAGCTGTAGGTGGTGACAATAATCCTCAAGCCCACTCGAACATTCTTCCCGAGTCCCTGTAATCTGACAGTGAGTGCAGGGTTTGGGCAGGGTGGATGTCTAAGCCCTATTCTGTTACTAATGCTTCACCACAGGCATTGTTCACCTAGTCATTTGCATGGGATTAATTTACCGTGTTCTGTGTATGTGCCACCACATGTGTGTCATTGAGTCCGTGTGTCATCACTCTATGATCTATCACCGTAACATTCATGAGCCTCGGGTTAAGAAATACGATCATAACCATGTATACTAGCTGACTTAGCAATATTGACAATGCATAATGCTATTTACTTAAACCCCCTGACATATTTTTCCCAAGACTATACAATATACTGTTTTGTTCGCATGTTACTCGGTTTGATAGGCGTGTTGCTTGCTTGTATGTTTGATGTAAAGCTTTTCCAACAAGTGTGTACTCGTTGCAAAGATACTCCGTTTTTTCGTAGCTGTCTATGATTGTAAATATCCCCATGGCGTGAAATCGACCATATTTGTGACTCCTCGTTATGTAACTATTTACACGACACGCTTAGGAGGCTACGTCAAATATGCCTAGATCAGGGCTATAAACTGTCGTAAATAGGGGTTGACCTAATTCACAGAAGTATTGACGAAGCTTAGGGTGTTCTGCCTGCGTGACAGTATGAACCTTGTAGCTTTGTTATTCATTGCAAATTTACAAGACGGCTCGACATCGAATAATATTTCAAGATCCACACAGTCGTATAACGATGTATTCTGTGGATTAAACTAACGCTAAGTATTCAGGTTCAGTGTTAAGCAGTACAAACGCTTTCAAAGGAAACGTTGTGAAATGCTGTGGATGGCTAACACGTTATGAATACGACTATAATGGGTTAATGTTGTTGCGAGTTACGTTTTTACCACAACCATCTCCGATGTCTATACACTTTGTGACTGACGTGGTATGACTCTGACTATTATGGGGGTTTCTGTTGCTAGCTACATTTTTACCATAACCATCTTCGATGTCTATACACTTTGTGACTGACGTGGTATGACTCTGACTATTATGGGGGTTTCTGTTGCTAGCTACATTTTTACCATAACCATCTTCGATGTCTATACACTTTGTGACTGACGTGGTATGACTCTGACTATTATGGGGGTTTCTGTTGCTAGCTACATTTTTACCATAACCATCTTCGATGTTTACAGACCTGCATCATTACCCCTGAAGATCCGGGTTAGAATTGATCTTCACTTGCCGTTGGGTCTGCTCAAAAGAGACGTACATTCTCACCAGAGATGATGAATTTGTAGAGTCTTTTTGAGCAGGAATCAGAAGTCTTGGAACCCCTGTTGCTGAAACCGTCACGCCATGTTCATCCACCAGAATGTTTTCAGTCTTCCACTACGATGGTAGTGTGTGTGACAAGTGGTTCGTCGGTCACTCCTATCTTCTCAAGCATTATATTCACTTGTCCTTAGCGGTGGCTGTTGCAGGTTATCCCATCTCTTTGAAAGATGAGGCGGTGGGGTAGCCAAGTGGTTTCCATTCCCCACATGGGTACAATGTATGAACCCATTTCTGGTGCTCCTTTTGCTCGAATATTGCCAAAGGCGGCGTAAAACTAACTCACTCTGACAACCCTTGTTCCCGTTCTTCTCGATCTAGTGAGTCGCCGTACGCAGGCCAGAAAATGCAGTTGTAGCTAACCTTCTGGATCTTGTGCGTCTCCGTACATAGACCACAAGTTGAAGTTGTTGCCGTACTTCTGGATCTGTAGTGTGTCACCGTACACAGACCTAACGAAGCAGTTGTGGCTAAACTTCCGTGTCGAGCGTGTCAGGGTACACAAACCATAGTCAGATTTCAGTGACAATGTACCGATGAATTTCATTTGAAGCAAAAACTAAATCGAATAAAGTGAAATCCTCATAATTCTACCTTGCCAGTTGAACATTTATATCTCAGAATTTTATTCAAATTAGCATCAAAGTTGTTCAACAAACTGTCATAGTTTCAAATAGATATTATTGGCTTGTATTACGAAAGGGTAAACGCAGTAGTTGGAACGGTAAAACCTACTTGAAGCCTTCATGCAAAGTGCATACCCCATTGTCAAGGTAAAATTATGACGATTTGCATTGCAATTATATTTTTTTCGATGTACTCTTTTTTGTTTAAAGTGAAAGTAAACAGATTATAGGAATCAGTTATTGCTGTACTTCTGGATCCCATGTGTCGTCCTACACAGGCCACAATTAAGATGCAGTTAGGCCCGTCATTCATTTTCTAGTACGTACCGTACACATACCTAAGAAAGAGTCACTGTCACCTTCCTTCAGCTTGTGTATCACTCTTCCCAGTCATACTTCTGGATGCTGTCTTAATTTGGAGTTTGAGTTTGGATTAAGTCGTCTTGTTTAAAAGCCTACCGTGTCCTTTATGGTCATAAACAGTAATGACACATTGCTGTTATAGTTACATTATAAATCCGTAATACAGAGAGATATTTCATGCTGTATATGGTAAACAGTCATGGTGGTATTCAATGGAAGAGTAGTTGTATCACGGTGAAAAATAACATTTTGTTTCATAGTGCTATATGATCATTTGTTAAGTTTAGTTATTTTCCAGTGGTCACAGGCGCTGCTTCTTTGATTGACTCAAATGTCGATGAAATAATGTGGATATTCCTTTTTAACATCATTTTAAAAAACGGCTTCACAATAAGGCAATTCCACCGTTTTTAGGCTTATCACGGAACTCTTGCTTTATGCAAAATGAACACCAGTGAGAAGATCTCCTTGTCTGACAGAGTTGCTTGTAGCTGGCATAAGAACACCCTCTTCATCATTTCCAAGTGAAGAAAAATATTTTTATATTTATAGACACAGCCTCTTAACTTAAAAAAGTAATTACTAAGAGTGAGAAGGTAAACCTACTTTAGTGTAGTGCTGCTTTCTAACATGTTTGTCAAGCTGTGGTGAGACTTGACCTTTGGGGCAAGTGCAATCATCGTTTAAAGTGCTGCACGAGAAAAACATATAGCAACGTGTTTTCATTTAATCATGCCCTTTTGGAATTCAGAGACATGGGTACCAATTATGTTGATAACACGCTTCAAGTACTCACTGACCCAAATGCCTGATTATGAATGATGTTATTATTCTTTTTTGCAAATTGAATAGTCACAGTACTGGGTAAAAGTCACCTCGGTCAATTGATCACAGTGAACTCGGATTTCATTCTCAGCTCCCCGAGAGTCATACTTGTTGGAATAAATATTGATAAATCGATCGATGTGAGTGTTCCATAATGGTTTAACTATGTGCAATTGTGTGGATACAAGGTACTGTTTTAATGCCTCGCGAATTCCTTTTTAAAAATGGTAGTCATGGCGACTAGAAAACCTCAGTTCGCAAGCAGGACATATATCCTACAAGCGCAATGCCGTGTCCTATGCAAGTGCCCAAGGGAGTCTAGCACCAGGTTTAAGTCCTGAATTTGCACTCGTTGACATCTGCGAATTTCTATCATTGATTTATGAGCAATCAAAATCGTGGCATCTCATAGCTCATTGACATAGTTAGCAAGTAGGTCAATCTCGATGTACACCAGCACTAGGCGAATACAAGGGAACTCCGCAGCACTCCTTGACCCTCGTAAAGACAACGCACATTTCACATAGGGATGACAGGAGGACTTTTTTAAATGTTTGACGACCTTGACCTTGCATATTCTGTTTTGTTTTCATCGGCGGTATGCGGCCTTCTGCTTCATTAAGGTAAACAGGACGGCGGATTTATTTTAAGGAAGGGCATGGCAAAGATATCGATTGAGCACCTTGTTATTGAATATTGAAATCATGATATTTCAACACAGCTGCAGTTGTTCTATGAACCCAAAAGAAACCCTGTACGGAGTTAACATATATTGAATGCAGCGTTTATTTAATGGTTGCATTGTTTGTTCAGTTGATGAAGTATACATGTAATGGATTCAGCTATTGTTTCTTGTTTCATGAACGGAGACGGTGGGGTGGCCAGGTGGGAAAAGCGTTCTCTAGTCATGTCCAAGAGTTCGATTCCCAACATGGATCCAAGTCCATATCTGGTGTCACTCTCCCTCCCTCCCTCCCCCCCCCCCTCTCTCTCTCTCTCTCTCTCTCTCTGATGTATATATTTAGTGGGTGAAGTGTACATTAAGTGGATGACTATATGTATAGTGGATGATGTGTACATGCATACATTTAGTTTATGAAGTACACATTAAGTGGATGAAATACATATATAGTGGATGAAGTATACATTTAGTAGATGAAATATTTGTATAGTGATTGTAGTTTACGTTTAGTAGATAAAGTACACATTAAGTGTACATTAGTGGATAAAGTATATGTATAGTGGATGACGTATGCCTTTAGTGGATGACGTATGCCTTTAGTGGATGACGCATGTCTTTAGTGGATGACGTATGCCTTTAGTGGATGAAGTATACATTTAGTAGATGAAGTATGCATGCAGTAGATGAAATACTACTGTAGTAGATAAGGTATACATTAAGTGGATGAAATATATGTATAGTGGATGACGTATGCATTTAGTACATGAATCACTTGCATAATCGATGGATTATACGTTTAGCAGATGAAGCATACATTTAGTAGATGAAGTATACATTAAATGGATGAAATACATGTGTAGTGAATGAAGTGTACGTTTAGTAGATGAAGTATACATTTAGTAGATGAAATAGTTGCATAGTGGATGAAGTATACAATTACTTGATGAAGTATACATGTAGTAGGTGAAGTATGCATTTGAGGGATGAAGTATACATTATGTGGGTGAAATACATGTATAATGAAGTATACGTTTAATGGACGAAGTATACATTTAGTAGATGAAATACTTGTATAGTGAATGTAGTTTACGTTTAGTAGATAAAGTACACATTAAGTGTACAGTAGTGGATAAAGTATATGTATAGTGGATGAAGTATACATTTAGTGGATGATGTATACATTTAGTAGATGAAGTATGCATGCAGTAGATGAAATACTACTGTAGTAGATGAAGTATACATTAAGTGGATGAAATGCACATCAAGTGTACAGTCGTGGATGAAATATATGTATAGTGGATGACTTATGCCTTTAGTGGATGAAGTATGCCTTTAGTGGATGAAGTATGCCTTTAGTGGATGAAGTATGCCTTTAGTGGATGACGTATGCCTTTAGTGGATGAAGTATGCCTTTAGTGGATGACGTATGCCTTTAGTGGATGAAGTATGCCTTTAGTGGATGAAGTATGCCTTTAGTGGATGAAGTATGCCTTTAGTGGATGAAGTATGCATTTAGTACATGAATTACTTGCATAATCGATGGATTATACGTTTAGCAGATGAAGCATACATTTAGTAGATGAAGTATACATTAAATGGATGAAGTGTACGTTTAGTAGATGAAGTATACATTAAATGGATGAAGTGTACGTTTAGTAGATGAAGTATACATTTAGTAGATGAAATAGTTGCATAGTGGATGAAGTATACATTAAGTGGGTGAAATACATGTATAGTGGATGATGTATACATTAAGTTGATGAAATACATGTATAATGGATGAAGTGTACCTTTAGTGGATGAAGTATACTTTAAGTGGATGAAGGATACGTACAGTAGCTGAAGTATACGTACAGTGGAGGAAGTGTACGTATACTGGACCAAGTATACGTATAGTGGATGAGGTATATGTTAGGTTGATGAAGTATGCATTAGTACATGCAGTGTTTATTCGTTGAAGGTAATGTGGCTTAATGGGTGAAGGGAACGTTTCACAGAGGAAGTACATATCATGCATGAAATGTCTCTTGAATAAAGTCAGTGTATTTTCAATGGATGATGAGTACGTTTAACTAAATTAGTGTCCGTTGTATTGATGTAATGTGTGTTTAACGCGTGGATTTAGAATACCTTTCATGAATGCAGTGTATGTAAAATGCGCTGCATGTCGATAATTGAATGTGGTGTAATTTATGGATGAAATGTCTGCTTTATGAGAGTTTTTCGTAGTAGCTGGGGTGGGTTTGTGGTTACAGCGTTCGCTCATCGATTCCCCACATGGGTACACTGAGTGAAGCCCATTTCTGGTGTCCTCCACCATGTTATTGTTGGAATATTACTCAAATCAGCGTAAAACTAAACTCAGCCACTTATTGTTGGCATGACTCGGAAGTAGATTAAGCAAAAACACGACACCCAGCCACCTTCGAACGCACGCGCGTGTACACGCAAACACATACACACACCTTTATTATATCCATTAACAGTTCTTTTCAACTTTATTTTTTATGAAACATTTCACACGGTCCCAGGAAGTGTGAATGTAAACTAAATGTAAACACGCTCCATATACACTGTCTTGTCAGTACTATGGTCTCTTATAACCCGCGGCAACCGCCCCACGCTGTGAACACAGAAGCCTTTGTCAATACCAAACGCTGAAAACTGCTCTGAGGCGCGGAGTTATTGGAATTTGTCACAGGTTTATGTCTGCGGGCGATGCAGAATTATTAAAGATGTCTCCATGATACGACACATTTAACGCTTACATTTAACATCTTATAGACGATTAAAGCGCAATGCAATGTTTTTCTGACATTTTATTGCAGAGAGTGTTCTAAAAACGAATTTATGACCACGAATATCCTAACTCATAATTTAACAAAGTCTCACGATGGTGGAAGCGATCTCTTTGTGAAACAGGACCTAGATAAATAGATTACTTTCAACAAAGAATCATTGTCCGCACAAACACTGCATGCTATAGTCAGTGTGTAGATATTCTCTGTTTATACAGGTATGAGGTGACATCTGTGTGTATCTTGTGTTTAACTATTTATGGATATCGTGAAGCTTTTGCTTCAAGTCTTTTTCAGCGTTTAGTTTGGAATCAATGTGCATGCAGATTGATTGTTGTGGATGCCTCAAGGGTAGACCTCCACTTCATATTGTTTGTATGGTGGTATGGGACGGCCAGGGTTTACGCACCTCCTTACACCTTGCTACCTTTAAGATGTATTTATTACTCTGTGTATTTAAATAGATAGGCGACGGGGTAGTCTAGGGGATATGGTGTTCGCTAGTTCCTACGAAGACTCCGGTTCGTATACCCAACATGGGTACAGAGTGTGAAGGCCATTTCTGGTGTCTCCCACCGCGATATTGCTGGTATATTGTTGAAACAACAATACTCACTCATTATATTCAAATAAAAAAACATCTGAGCAGAGCCAGAACATTGATGAAAACTTTTTTATAACCTGACTCGTTTCCTATTTTCCAGCTGTCGATTGCCGACCTTGCTGTGTATGACGTCATGGAGTATCCCCTTGACCAAGGACAGGACATTCTCAAGGACAGCCCAAAGGTGAAGGCGCACCGACTTCGAGTGGGTAGCCATGACAACTTACACAACTACCTCAAAGAGCGGGTCAAGACTGTCATCTGAGTATGACGTCATTCATTAATGACATCATCACGACGTCATCTTTTGGGTTACGTACGTGTATACACGGCAGCATATTCAATATCGCATGGTTGTTATTCTTCAAAGGCATTTAGAAATTGGTGAGGTAATACAAGACACTATTACGGATGTCAACTTCTTTAATTCTTTTTAACACGACGTTTCAAGGCTAATTCATCGCCTTTAAACGTCGTGTTAAAAAGAATGAAAGAAGTTGTCATCCATAATAATTTCTTGTATTATCGCATGGTTGTTGACAGAGTTCAGTATGAATGTCATATACTGCATACGATTTAACCAGAGATAGTCACAGGTTTATTTAGTGTAATCAACTACTTCAAGGAAATTCGTCTACAATAATGCGGCGGTGGGGTAGCCTAGTGGTTAAAGCGTTCGCTGGTCACACAAAAATCCGGGTTCGATACCCCACATGGTACAATGTGTGAAGCCCATTTCTGGTGTTCCCTACCGCGATATTGTTGGAATATTGCCCCGAGCAAAAATAAACTCACTGACTCGTCTCCTGTAAAGGTAGTCTAGTTGTTAAAGAGTTCTCTCTTGAACTTTAAGATGGTTCGATTCACTCCTGCCTTCTCTTCTCATTGCTAACATTTGCAGAAAAGCTTCCTGACACGAATTTCAGACATTTAACAAAATAGTTTCCATTTTATAGAACGTGCCAGATGTAATATCCTTAGACCACAGTCCTGAAAATGTTCCAACGGATTCCATTCTGTTCAGCACATTTTGAAATCAGCCCTATCAGACCATATCGGAGACAATCGCTTCACAGAATCCAGGTGGACAATCCGAAGCCTACCAGTCTTACTGCTAAAACCACCATATAGCTGGAATGTTGCTGATTGCGGTGTAAAGCTCAACAACAACTTACTGCTTTAACTTGTAAATGCTTCACGGGACGTGGGGTGGCCTTGTTGCAACAGCGTTGGCTCGCCACGTCGATCACTCAGGTTCGAATCCCCACATGGGTGCAATGTCTGAAGGCCCATTTTTTCTGTCCCCCGCCGTGATGTTACTGTAATATTACTAAACGCGGTTTAAAACCACACTCACTCAGCCTAAATGCCTCAAAGAGGAGTTCTTGAAAATGTGAAATTGTCATCATATCCTTCACAATATTCATTTGTCTTGAACATTTTTCTTTTGGATCGTATGTTTTCTGTAATATAGTGCAGGGTCCCGATTCACAAAGCGTTCGCAACGTTACGACCTACTATAGTCGTTTGCCTATGGTGAACTATATTGTTACGACAGGTCGTAACATTACGAACACTTTGTAGTTCGGGACCCAGGTGTGTATCGTCGAGTTAGTAATCTGATTTGATCCACTGACTAACGTGTGTCAAACACGTGAGAACACATAATGCATCTTTGTATATCTCAATAAGTCTGTTTGTCCACTGTTATACATTGTCTTAAGCCTCACGATGCTCGTTCAATTTCTGTTTGGCATACATAGTCTTAAGCCTTACGAGGAACATACGATAATCATCGATAGGCGTTTTTGCAAAACATAAGAGGAGAAAGAAGTTTAAACAGAAACATTTCATTGTTACATGACTTTAAAATATTATAGACCGCAAAAGAAACGCAAGTTTCGATATAAAGGAAAGAGAGCGTCCATGTTTATGTCTTCTCTTTAAAATATTGACAAAAACAGTTGCGTTTCTTTCTGTGTTAAGTATACATACCACGTTAATATTAGGATGGGAATATGATAATTTAATGACGGATTTAATATTCCCCCCCCCCCCCCCCACACACACACACCCCCTAGTCCTATTTCAACCTAACCCCACACTTACTTTGCTCAAAAACCTCATTTAATTTTTGAACGAGCATCTCTGATTAATCAATGTCTGTATAAAGAAAGTGCATGTTTGTTTAGTGTAAGAGGCTCTTCATGTCTGGAAACCAAAGAACAACCTCATCCTCATGGAGTTAGGGTAGCCTAGTGGTTAAAGCGCCTGCTCATCAAGCCGAAGGCCCTTGTTCGATTCCCCACATGGGTACAGTGTGTGAAGCCCATGTCTGGAGTTCCCCGCCGTGATATTGTTGAATGTTGCTGAAAGCGGCGTAAAACCAACATCACTCACTCTTGGTATTTACTAAATGCTCGATGCAAGCAATACTTTTTAAAGAACATGCCTCTTAGAGGTGCTTCAAGCGATATTATATTGATGTTGGGGAACTTGCTATTGGTAACCATTTTTATAGAATATGAAATCTTCTTTAATGCTAGCACATTTTTTAAAACAAAACAGTTGGTAACACTCACATATATAATTAGTTTTTCGTAGTTTCTGTTGTTGCCTACTTCAAAGTATGCCAGTCCATGTTATATCGAATTATCATGGCGAACGTTGTGAGAAGAAATTTTACGGTTGCTTCAGAAGCTGATCTCAAGAATCATATTGTACTTTATTAGGTTATGACCTATACGGGACAAAATAAGTTATTGAGTTATTATAAGTTGATATTTTATCAGTTATGTTAATGAATAAATACATCATTATTCATAATTTCAAAATTTACATGCCCAGTATTTATGAAAAACAAACACAGCCATTGTGCGAAATAGTTTCCAAAGTTTGCTAGCCAGTCGAATTAGCTATGCCTGAATGTTTCCAGCCCACAAAATAATTCACTAGCCGGAAATTTGAATATAGACACCGGGTTTCATCATTACTTAAGCTACCAATACAATGAACACTTCTATCAGTCTATAATATTGCACGATTATAACCTAACAAGTCGGAGACAGTGATATATTTACCAAAAGACCTCATGAAAATTCGCTAGACAGTCGGGCTAGTGACTGAGGAGAATTACTGGACCGACTGGAATTTTATTAGCCACGGGCTAGCGGGCTGTTTCTCACACTGTGTACAACCTTACAGGATAGAGTTTTCCTTTATGACAAAATCACCATCTTGAAACCAAAAACGGTAATTTATACAGAATAAGGCAAGAACATACTTCTAAGTGATTAATACGGGTTTTAGGAGGATTTTAGGAGACGATTGTTGTATCATATTAGTAAACAGATTGTTCTGTGTTTGTCCAGTGTATATAGTCATTTGTATAACAATGATTCATGTCTTTATAAACTTATAAAGGATGATTACTTGTTGGAATAAGAACACTGCCCTATTCAACCTTGTACTCAGGAAGCCGTTCTAAAAATACTTTAAAAAACCCACACATATGCTTTATCATCATCCGATGAACTACAAGGAGGGAATGGGAAAAAAACGAAAGCAAAACAACAGTATTCAATGCGAAATAATTACGAGTCTTTACGAGCATGGCAGTACAGTATATCCTTTTCAGTCAGCGCTTTCGTGTAAGTAGTCGATACCTCAGTTCCATAAAAAATATTTAAAAAAACATTTCAATTGAATCAGTTTCCGATTTAGGTAACATGTTTCATATATGTTTTGTCATTCTTACCACTGCTAAAGGGGAATTCAAATATCCCCCTTAACTTTATTTAAGCCCTATTAGTAGTTGACAAATCAGTGCTGCACGTATGCGCATATATAATAGGTTTTGTTGATTCTAATCTTTCTGTCAATATATTTGGGTAAACCTGTAGTCTGTCAGTAACGAATTACATGCCAATTTTGTACATTTACAAACATAGGGCACAACAACGTTTTATTGAAAGTTTTATACTTTTTCACAATATATAGCCTAGTATATGATTATATAACACGTGTCTCAATGCTTACATGCCATAAAGAAAGGAACTTATTAATTCCGATATATACTCAACTGGAACAGAAACGCTCCAACTAACTCCACTGAAGTTGTTCAGTGATTTTATGGCATCTGATGGGGCAAATACTTGAGAACATCTTACGTAGAATTTATTGATCTTCTTAATATAGACCTTTAAGTAGATTTCAGCTAATCAAAATAACGTGAGTAATCAGTGTTTTATGTTTTAAGAATGAACATGGCAGAACTTTGCGACATTTTCACCTTGTCTTGGCCACTCAGAAAAGGTAACAAACACGCAACTGAGATTTTGTCATGTTGACATTAAACAGTATCTTAAATATTTTAAGAATCGCACATATTAAGGGATATTCTAGAAACTATTCAGTGACTGATCCAGACATATGGCAGGTCAGTTAAACAGTATCTTAAATAGTTTAAGAATCGCACATATTAAGGGATATTCTAGAAACTATTCAGTGGCTGCTTGTTTCATAAGCAGAGAGTGAAATCTGAGATGTATAGATACATATCCAAGCTCGAGTATATATGTTGTGGACACAGTTTCTGTTACCAAAGAATAATAAGACCAACTGATTGCGTTAGTTTTCAGAAATGCAAATATAGTCAGAGTACATCCTTCACTGCACGCTAGGGTCACGAAGAAAATGTCGGTTAGCTTGCTTTTTTTACAAATACATGATCTTATGTTTAGCCAGTTTAGGGCACCATGTGTTTGGTAAGTGTTTTTTAGAATAACCAGTTCTCCTAACATACGAAAAATAGCAAAAGGATTAGGGTTACAGTTTTGGAAACTGTTCATGTGGAAATATTACCTGTTTGTGATTACCAGAAAATCAACTTTTCCGTACAATATATGACAGTCTGCTGTTTGATCACCGACCCTAAACACTTCAGGGTTTTCGTTAACCTTAAGGGGAACTACACAGAGCCAGACTGGCAGTTCAGCTGATTTTGTCGAAGTTGGACAAACAGTTCTCCGATTCCTAAGTAAAACATTTGCGACTATCAGACCAATGAAAATACCACAGCTTGTTTCATTATAACTGCCAGCAATGCGGTTCATTTGCCTCGTATTTTCCAAACGCTATTACCGGAGAATATCCCCTTCTCAAGCATGTGTCGAAACGGATTCTTTAGGGCTTATGTCAACCAAGAATACTGGAAGGACTGCTGAAAGCAGTGATGCCACAAGGTATTTACAAGGGAAAGGGTGAGAGCTTCCAAGGGTCTATTGTTTTTTTAAAACATCTCCTAAGACGTTATCTCCATTTTACAATGTCTTGTTTTCAAATCCCCGACACATATCATAAATAGTATTTGGCTAGCTCAATGGATACTGTTTTCAAACATGTTCAATCCCCACATGTTGAAACATGGTATTAGTATTATGGGTGTCGTTCCCTCGTCTATTGTCTCATTCTTTGACTGTCATGATAGAGGTTTGGTAAGGTAAGTGCTGGTATGGAGCATATCTTTATTTCACTTGCGTTTCGCTTCAAACCAATTTCCTTTATAGTTATAAAGGGATAGCTGAGCAGCACTTGTTCATGGTTATAACTCATTGATCAGTTCATGAAACTAAATCCATGTCAGTTCCAGCTACCAGCTCCTTTATCAACTCGTGTTGTCAGCTCGTGATGCTAACTACATTATGAATTCGTGATATCAACCTTTCATCAGTTCATGATACCTACTACCTTATAAACTCATCGCGTCAGAAATTAGCTCATGATAACAACTCCTTTTTTAACTCCTATTCCGCTCCTGTTTATCTAAAATAGCTTCTGTCTCCATATCTTCAAACAAATCTTCGCTTATCTCAACAGCGACAACTTTCACTTCCTTTTTCAATAAGTAAACTGGGCAGCAACGCCTTTTCTGTTGCTTGACCAAACACTGAGGACAGCTTGCCCCAAGAGATCACATCTTCTGAAACATTTGAAATCCGCCGCCTGGAAACTAAAAACTTTTCTATTCCACCAGTAGCTATCTATCTCTCCTGTATGTAAAGCACCACTGAGCAGCGTATGCTGGATAAAAGGCTCTATACAAATGTATTATTATTATTATCATTCCTTCACGATAACAGCTACTTCATCTGTTTATCATATCAGCTCTTTGATCAGTTAATGATAACAGCTGTCGATTCTTCATACCAGCTCCTTTACCAGTTCAATTTACCAGCTCCTTCACGAAATAGCGAAACAATGCTATTGTCAGCGTGCTAGCAGCTACCCTGACGGTCCAACAGTGTAAATAAATATATAGTTTTATACATGCAGTTGTTTATTATTGTCTGTTGTCACAGTCACTGATTTCTTGGTACAGTTTTTGGCATTGAGCTTAGTATGAGATTTGAAGACGAGTTCAGGAATAATGCTGCAAATTTGTGAGAACATTGATTGACAGCTCTTCATTTCTTTCCAGTAGTGTACTGCCACGATTCGTCTTAGTATCTTAAAGTAAAGTCAAATCATCAATTCCCACGGTTTCCAGATGCAATTCTGGAACACGTCACTCTTCAGTTGCTTTACGGGCTTTCGGACCAACGGCCCATGTGCTTGCGTATTTTCGGGTTTATCCATCTCGATTTTCTCTTTTGCATAAAGTTATAAGTTATTTTGATATAACTGAACTGTTTGTACAAACAACAAACGCTCACTTGACTTTGGGTTTCAATTTAGAGATGCTGGTATGAAACATAGGGTGTTACAGTTGCTCAAATAATATTAACGATTCACAACAAATCTTTTGCCTTGTATACCTTAGAGCATGTCCTGTTGTTGAACACACACATAAAGTTCGAACAACTGACCGATTCCTTACAAATACAGACCGTTTGCAGACAACAAATATGTATGAATTAGTCTTGAGGACTTTTAAGGTATGTGCTTTCAGTCAAATGGCACCAGAACGTTACGAGGGCCAAGGTGCATTGTTCAATATATTGTTGTCTAAATATATGGTACAGGTGTAGTAGATTGTATGTATATGAATTGATGTATGTCCGTATATCAGATGTTTGTGTATAGTGTTTCTGATCAGTGTAATCCGCTCGACAAAAATTTAATTTGGAGTTAATCAGTCTATGTTGGCAGATCTGTGGTATTATTAAGCATTTGCCTTCCTGAATTTTCATTTGGAGTCTAAGTAAGCAGAATATGGAAAACGTATCAATCTGTTAAGAAACAAATTTTAAATATCAAATCTACCTATATTTTGAAAAAGCCACCTAGATGTTTAAACATTTCAGATCAAAGAAAACCAAGAGCTTACAACCTCATGCCCTAAACTCGACAGGAGGTTCCTTAGCTCAGTTTCTTAACTGATTGCTTAATGGTGAATTGCTATCATTTAGATATGAAATGTACTACTTCTGGAGCTTTGACGGGAGGGCCGGTGAGTCATTTTCGTCCAAACTCATATGACTAAGAACCATGTCGTGTAACTACCAAATTGTAGCAGCAAGTAACGTGTCTGAATTGCCTTATTTGTCCTTTGGCCTCTGGTGATTTGACATGCGAAGGTTACATGTGATATTATTTTACAGGGAATATATTTCCTCGACACCGACTCCAACTGGCTATTTCAAGACCTGAACGGCCCAATTGTATTAGGGCATCTCGATATTTTAATTTTGGCAGGGATTTGATTTTATTGTTATCAGTTTTAAATACTTCATTATCTCAAACATTTATATAATCATGTTACAGAGGAAATAAACATTATTTCCATGCAAGTTGCGTTGTATTGTTTGTATAGCCGCGTCTCATTGAAACAAATTCTGAAAGTCGCATTAAGAGAATATAATATACATAAATACTGAACAGAAAAATAAACGCACGGACGTTTTGGTCAGATATTTAAATATACATAAACATGAACGCTTACTTATTTTCAGATGTCACTTTTTTTGGAACAACACACACACATACACACTCACACAACACACACGGAAAGAAGTATCGCAATACCCCATTCCATGGCATCAGTATGACATTGTGTTGTCATCATCCACAGCTAACCACAACTTACCTTAGTATCTGGCTAAACTGAACATCAAGTAATAATTAAATCTGAGAAGCAAAAACGATAAATGTTGATACCTATGGTTGGTCGTATGACGTTAACAATCTTGATCATTTCAGGTTTCTAGCATACAATCCTGAAGACATTTAGACCCATAACATTAACATAGCATGTGCAGTCTTGGCCAACTGCCATAACATCTTTGACCCTCCCCCTCATTTAAGCTACTTTTTTTCTTCAACTGACCAGCATGTCATAATAAAGCTGTCGTACTACATTAATTATGCCTTTATTATTAATAATTATCCGTAACAGTTTGTTATTATTCAATGATAGACTGGTGATGGACACACGAAAAGCAATAGTGACCACAACGTCTTCTTTATTCATTATTTGTATCGATTCCCAACTTTGAATCAATAAGTTTGTGAACATAAAGGAAATAAAGAAATCAGATATAATGAACATTTTTTATAGTATTTTAAAATTAAGAGCACAAATGACAGGAAATGACTCCAAAGGAATCACAAGACACAATGCAAAAAATGAATGGTACTACAAATTCAGTGACAGAATCCATGCAATGGCCCGTGGCTACAGCAATAGAAACAGTGATATTGATATTCACCTCACCGCAGTGGTCAAGCTTGCAAAGTAGGATTCGTATCAAGGGCGATGCGTCACAATACCACATCTTTTTAAATAATTCTTTTTACTGTTCCCATTAAATCAAGTTTCGAGTATATGTGTTGTTGTAGGCGAGTGAATAATGCTAATACTTCAAATATATGTCAGTCATTTCGTGAAATGACAAAACATTTCAGGCATTTCGTGAAATGACTAATAGAATCGGCCATTTCGCGTAATTTTAATTAAAAACAATCAGTATACTTCTGTCATTTCATGACATTTCGCTTAATAACTAAATCTACAAAAGTGGATCACAGTTTCAACGTCACTTATTGTAACTAACAGCTAAGACTATTGTGGCAGTGACTGTTGCACTTGGCTTTGAAGCATTTACACCTGTTTGTTTGACACTTGTTGTGCCCAGAGAAGCCACATGTCATTGACCCCTGCCCACCACATATAAATGAAATGGAAATTCATTCACAGACAGACGTATATTGATAGTTGTTACACAACAAGGCGCAAAACAACTGACCCTATTAGTCCTTTTACGAAATGATTGAAATGTTTAATCATTCCACGAAATAACTGGTAGTCTTGTATTGTGAGACATAATGTGAAATGACTGAGGTAAGACAACAATGACTCAATTTTCACTTTTCATATGCATAGGTTCATGCATCCGAGAGATGCTATACTGTGAATCCGACAAGATTTCAAACTCCAAAGATCAAAGTGCGAAATATCAACATGAACTGAAATATATAATTATTCATAAAATGTGTTTTCGTGTGTTCCCAGGACAATTCATTGCTCACAAGTGCTTTTGAGCAGTTAATTATACTGTAAACAAGCGCTATACAAGTGTATATTAATTATTAATTATTATTATTATTACGTAATGGAACCAAAGAAAAGACAATCACTGAGATGTTACACAACAAAAGTGTTTCATTTCATGTAATGAATGCATAACGAAAGTGAAAATAAACATTGAAAGGAGTGTATGGCATTTTGAATATGTCTGACATCCGTAGGATGTCACGAGCTGTTATTCTGGAAACTTCACAAAAGACCACAGCACTTGCTGGTCAGAATCTGGATTTTTCAATCGTATACAAAAAAGTGTCCTCACCGAAATCATTCAACCCGGACAGCGGCTGGTTTTACTTTTATTATAGCTTGTGAAAGTATTCGTTTTTGTTTTTGTTTTCGCATGTACGACTTACAAAAAATGTCCATGAATGCTTTCCGAAATGGCGGATACCCGAACACATAAACCAATACATTTAAAAAGCAACCAACAAAACCTACAACCGTAAACCACTGACCCTGTGGTAAGATATACTCGCTCTTTGCCATTATGGGTATAGCGGTTAAAATCGGAATCATGGGAAATACATATATGAAAAGAAGGAGCGAAATGAAAACAACAGATTTCCGTTTTCTGTCCTCTAATATAAGGTTCCTAACATTTGGCCTCTGTATCCCCGCTTCTTCTGTCCCAACCTTATTCAGTCTCATGACTGACTGTATGATCCTCATGTAACAGAAAGTTACTACACATACTGTCAACACGGGACCAAAAAGCACACGTAGGGAGAAAGCTGTAGACATAAATCGAGGGAGAGATAGCAGAAGTCTCGGTTCGTAATGAAACACATTGGGTGATGGTATGAGTGCCAGAGCTTCTGCGGTGAGCCAGAACAACCAGCAGAAGACGATGATGAAGATGACTCTTCTTGTGGTTACCCACTGTTTGTATTTAGCGTGATAATATACAAGAATGTAGCGGTCAACCACGATAAACATTATATTATACGTTGAAAGGCGAATTGTCACAATGGAAACAAAACCTGAAATGTGAACCCACATGTCATCATACGGGAAGTGGTTTAAAAACCCAGGAGGAATGCTAATTACTATGATCAGTATTCCAAGCATCAAGTTTAAGGCCGAGAAATGTCCAAACATAAGTTTTAATGATGTTTTGATTTTTGATTTCAGGAATATGAAAACAGAGAGTGCATTTATACTGACAACAGCTACTGAAATGATAAGCAAAACATACACAGCTGGTCGGTTATCAAGCGGTGATGCGGTAGAATTCATTGTAGCGATTGCTGTAGCTAAACCATGGGCACAGTAGATACTCCAAATATCTGATCTTGATAATTTGTACACTTATATCAATCATTCATGTAGGTTATTCTTGCATGTGTGACATATATATATTTGTATTACATTTGGAATCACGCTTTCTCAGTAAAGTGTAGATTCTAACATTTTTGATGGGGTGAGTTCCATCCGGGATTGAGAACCCACGTTATCAGAGTCAGGCACGTAATCGTCAGCACACAAAGTCAGCCTCCTAACCCACTCATCCACCGCGTCTTCTACAATATGGAAATCAAACAACTGGTGGTCTTTGTGCATTTTCTTACAGGGATGCCGGACACATTTAGTTTGAAGAATTGAGTTTATGTGTATACTGGGCCTGGTGTAGTCAAAATTCTTCTCATCCTCTCAGCCTGGATTTACACAAGGTAAATTTACAGGAACAAGATGTGTTGTAGGTATTGGCAAATAACGTGATTGTACAGAATGAATTTACCAAAGGTATGGCTTCTTGCTTCAGGAACGCCAACGAACATTGCGATGAATAACTTTTCCTTCCCTTCTGAATCATCTCACATCAAAGGAGACAATGTAGTTCTGGCGTCTCCATCCATTTATTGGGAACTATCTTCATGTCCAAGATGTCAAATTCCTGCAAAATACACCAGGACATAATTTTCATCTTTTGCTGACAAGGAAGACTGATAAAGGATATTGTCTTTTTTGGCAGTGTCTAACGGTTTGGGACAGGGTGGCAGTTAGTGTTTTCCGTATTTTCATCTCTAACGTGTGAAAACCTTGAAGAGTATTGGCCTTGAATCGGCATACACAGACCATGTGCCATTTCCTGAAAGAGTATTTTGTCTCGAAAAGAACAGTACAGTACAGTAATAAAACTCCTAACAGAAAGTAGTAAACGTGATATTGGTTGACACTGAAGTGTGTGTTTTGTTAACAAAATTGTTCTGATTTCAGTATGGAGCTGTGTCCTAAATAGTTGCTCGCTGCTAAAATGACCGTTTTGACCGAAATATGACTTACTGTTTGGGGTAATGGATGCCACATGGTAGGATGACCACCACAACATCCTCCAGCCATTTCCCGAAGATTGACTTACATTGGATGTATCATGTAATATCTAGTGTCTTTTGGATTACAACATTTGTCCCAATATCACGACTCTTAAAGGCAAAGAAAGCCTGATCGCTCTCATTTGGAGTGATTCCAGTAGTCAAGCCTCGCTATGCTCAGGTCATATATGCTTGTGTTTTGCTCTCAGATAATTCCCCGCTTTTGACACACAATAAAATTCTGCACAATGAAATTCAGCCGATCTTCTTCGACGTCCTCAGATTCCAGTCGCCTGCTACGGTCACTGTAGTGGTGATTTCTTAACATATCATTACTTCTCAATGCCTGTGAGAGCAAATGGCTTTTTTTTGGCACTGAGGTCTTGATCAGATTGGTACTGATGTTGAAACTGTCATTGAATAGAAGGATCAAGTCGGATTTATGTGCCGAGGCCAGTACTAAGAACACTATGGGACGTATATTTCAGGTCATCTATGCGTCCGCTTTTGCCTCCAGAAAGTTCACTCGCTTGTGACACGGAAAAAGATCCTTCTCTCATTCGTTAAGACGATCTTCTTCCTCATTCTCAGATACCTGTCACCATGCCATGGTCATTGCAGTACTTCTCATTTGACATGGAACCTACTGATCATCATACAGAATAGATCCGATTCTTCATGTGCCTTTAGGTGTACCCCATCAGTACTTAGCGTTCTTAGAGTTTGTTTAACACGTGATTATTGTGTGTGTTGTTGGAAAGGATCATTCAGAAATATTTCAGCTGTATGATGGCATTCAATTAACAATCGAGTCTGCCCCAGACATTTCAGTGACTGGCATGACGAACATCTGTCTATGCAATTTGCTTGTAGCAATCATTCCAGCGAGTCAGATCAACCGATCCAGTTAATCCCGACAAGCATTGATTGCTGAAGACCTATTCTAACCTGGACCTTCACCGCAACATACGTCAATTATTGCTGTAAACTAGTTAGAGGCACCAAATGGCCACAGATGCACTGAGCTCGATACAGGTATGTGTTCTGACAAATTATGCCTGAAATTTAGAATATTGTGTTTTTGTACTCTTGAAATTTTACTAAGGAATGATTTTGCTTTTCATACAAAACAACCATCTGTGGAAATTATTTGGATACTTATAAACGCTGGTGAAAGTTAGTTCCTTTCTTTGCTTGTTGTTTAAGGATTATCTCCTAGATCGCATTTTAGGGCAAGCATTGGTTGCTGATGACAATATTTTAAATATGGCCAGCTCACTCAAAACGAAATTATTTGGGTAAATCGGTTTTAACATTATACTTGGGATTGCATTTTCTCGATAAAAAACCGATTCCTGTACGTTATATATGTCACGTCCCAATTGGGATTCGAAACCAAATTAGGCACCCGTGAACGGCCACCTCCTCGTGGTGGGTGCTGGGTAATGCCAAGAGCTGTTCAAACCCCCTTGTGGACCCGGGTCAAATAGGTCCATAGCACCCCATGGCTGGTTGCAAGGAGCAACCGAATTGGGCCACCTGTTTGCCGTGGGTTGCGTCCCGTGTCGGTGGAGGACGGTAGTCTAGTGGTTGAGGGCAGTAGGAGCCTGAACCGTGTTCCTGTTGCTCAACACACCACTTCGGCCCTTACTTCACCTAGACTAGTACTGTGTATGGACGTGTACGTCACTGCACAATTTATTTTGTAAATGTCTTACATTTGGCCTTGGTGCGTTTGTACATATTAAATGTCAATGATTTGCAATATGATGTTCTGCTCTTTGCCTAGAGTCGTATGCCAGAGGGCGGTGGCTCATGGGCCAATCTGGTGGATTAGCTATTTATAACTCTTTTGCTGGAGTATATCATCCGAGTATCCTTGGTGCTGCAAGTTGGAGACCCACTTGTTTTTAGCATTGTCCTTGTGATACTCCGTGGTGGGTGGGGAGCTCGAATGATGAACCTTAAAACACTAACTATGGCTTACGAAACCCCTATCACCAAGAAAAAAACGTCCTCTTGACACGGATCCTGATGTTAATGAACAAAGACCGCCCACATCTATTGACTATTGGCCACGTTTCATAGTACTTGAGACTGTTGACAAGACTCCTTTGAAGTTGAACCCTTTTGCTGTTTCAAAAGGCGCACAAAGCATAGCAGGAGATGTTTAAAATGTTAGACGTTTGTGTACAGGTTCATTTCTTATTGAATGTAGTAAGAGACAACAGGCAAATAGTCTCTGCCCACCGAAAGCTTAACACCAGCAAAGGCATAAAGAGAGACCGAGACCACCTTTTTGCTGATATGCTGGAAATTGATATTGCATCAGAGATGAAGGAACAAGGTGTGTTGTATGTAAAACGTTTCACTACCCGTAAACACAATGAGATCCAACAAATAAACACCTATTTGTTTTCTTTCTCTACTCCGACTGCTCCTAAATCGATAAAGGCTGGTTACTGTCATATCAAAGTGGAAACATATATTCCGAATCCACTGAGATGTTTCAATTGCCAGAAGATGGGCATGGCGTCAATACTTGCACATTGTCTGTTGTGTGTGCTCACTGTGGTGAGAAGACACACACAACGGAAGATTGTGACAGTAGTTATGAGAAATGTACTAACTGTTCAGGAGATCATTCCTCTTTTTCCAAAGAGTGTCCAATATGGAAGCAGCAGATGGAGGTAAACAAACTGAAATTTACCCAAAATATTAGTTTTTCAGAAGCAAAACAGCTTGTTCAGAGATCTGAATTAACAGAAACATATGCTTCAAGAACTAAGACATCATCTGAGGCGACGAATAAAGCAGCCAGACTTGAGGCTGTCAAACAGATTTGACGTGGGTGAACACTGATTCCCCACAGACTTTTGCACCTGCAGTATCTACCCAAACTGCTAAGCCACTTTCTGGCACGTCTCAAAGTCAACCAGAGCCAGATCGTGATCAAAATGTGTCATCTTAGTCTACCACAAGGTCTCAGTTGTTGTGTAACGTGCAACAAACTGCTAAAGGCAAAGGTAAACATAAGCCGGATTCTTCCCAAAAACAAAGTGGCAGAGCCCCAAAAGGGTCCGAAATTAAGATTAAACTTTACAACAAATATGGATCACTTGAGGACATGGACGTGTCCGAAAATGTCCATTTTAGGGCGCACAGCTTGTCGCCCACCAAAAAGGTACGGGGTAGATCTCCCAAAACAGAAGTACAGTCGATCTCTTAGTGCGTTAAGAATCATTTGTGAAAAATGCGCTGATTAATAAACAACATGCTGTGTCTATCTTGATCTTGAGAAAGCATATGTCACAAACTGGAAATATGGTATTTTAAGATATTTACATGATTTCCGTTTACGAGGTCGTTTTCATAGCCAATTCTTTAAATAACAGACAAGTCCGAGTGCATTCTACCCTGTCTGATCATTACAATCAGGATCAGGGTGTTCCACAAGGCAGTATTTTGTCTGTCACCCTTTTTAGCATCAAGATCAACAGTTTATCTAAAGTTTTAAACGATTTAATAGATGGATATTTATTTGTGGATGATTTAAATATTTTTTGCCGTGGTAAAAATATGCATACTATTGAACGGCAACTGCAGCTGTGTTTAAACAAAATAGATAAATGGTGTCTTGAAAACGGCTTCAAATTTTCTAAATCAAAAACCAATTGTACACACTTCTGTCGTAAATACAAACCCCATAAAGACCCAGAACTATTTCTCAGTGGTACCCCAATCAAAGTGGTCAAGGAGGCCAAGTTCTTGGGACTTATTTTCGACTCACTTTTGACCTTTTTGCAGCATATTAAATCCCTTAAAGCCAAATCCCTGAAGGCACTCGATTTAGTAAAGGTTGTTTCAAATTCAAAATGGGGCTGAAGCTGATGAGCCTTCTCTCAACTTACGCCGTATAAACCTATCTTTACAATACATTACAAAATTAGCTTGTAATGAGCCTAATCCCGCATTTAATTGTATCTTTAATCCTCTCTATGAGGATTTGGTTAACAAAAAGTCTTCCCTTGTTCCGCCTCTTGGGCTCAGAATTAAGCCATTTCTTGCTGCTTCTAGCATTGAACTGGAAAATATAGCTCCTTCCCGTCTTCTTTCCTCTCCTCCTTGGCAACTGGTTAGACCACGAGTTGACCTAACATTAACTACATTTAAGAAATCAGAAACGAATGAATTACAGTATAAACAAGAATATAATCATTTGAAACATAAATATAGCAATTATAAATCCTTATTTACAGATGGGTCCAGGGACGGTGGCGCAGTTGCTTGTGCCACTGTCATTGGATCGAGAACAATATCTTCTAGATTACCAGATAATAGTTCTATTTTTACAGCAGAAGCTAACGCCATATTAACAGCTCTTAAATATACTGAAAGACACCCTAAACGTAAACAATATATAATCTATTCCGATTCTCATTCTTGCCTTCAGGCTATTAAAATATTTCTTGCAAACATCCACTTTTAATAGAAATTACTGAATTGTATAATGATCTTGCCACTGGTCAATAGGACATCGTCTTCTGTTGGTTACCAAGCCATGTAGGAATCTCTGGTAACACATTGGCTGACCTTGCTGCTAAAGCAGCACTCAACAAATCTGTGACACCACTTCTTATTCCTTATAGTGATTACAAAGCCACCATTAGATCTTATATCCGTGATCTGATGCAAAAGAAGTGGGGCACTCAAGTGGGTATCAATAAATTACATGAGATAAAACCTGACACTGGTTATACCCACTTCGGTTGTCAGTCCAGATTTGAAGAGGTTATTTTACGACGATGTCGTATTGGCCACACTAGATACACTCATGCGTACCTGTTAAAAGGTGAGGATCCTCCATTTTGTATCCCTTGTGATGAGAGAGTTAGTCAAGCATATTCTGCTTGACTGTGTTGAATTGTCCATCACAAGGGATAAGTATTTTACAGTTAAAACAATTAAGGATCTTTTTATCAGCGTTAATTCTCATTTAATTATAGGTTTTTTAAAAGAAATTGATTTTTTGGTTGAATTTTGAATAGTATGTTTCTGTAAATAGATGTATTTTAATGATTGGTAGTTTGAATTAGTAACTTGAATTGTTGGTGGCTGTACCCTCAAAGGGGGTTGAAGTATTGTAAAATTATTGTCCTCCTGAGAGGGTACGTAAGTCCACAAACATTCACAGTAAATATAAGTCTACCAGGTTTTTAATCGTAGTATTCATGTATAACAGCACTATGTTTGCATTCCGTTGACAACAAATACAAACAGCTGTGGATGTGAGGCTGACGTGTTTATTTTTACTCTGGTTATTAAGCAGCCAGGTTGGTGGTACCCAAGCTGATAGAACCAGATATCCTTCTGAGTGACCACAGATCTTAAATCATCACACGATTTATGTGTTGCTCTCAACGAAACAAGACAGCATCTGAGTTTAAAATCTGAACTTTGTGTTAAACAGTGGTCAGCTTGGCCTATCAGCGAACAATAGAAATGACTTGAGGGCTGTGGCAAAGAGTGTTGAAAGCATGCAGTGTGACAATTAGTGGAGATTAGACTGAGTGTTAATAAGGCCTACTATGCAGAGCTATGGACTAAGAGTAAAATGAAGTGTAAAAACATTGCTAAGATTCTTATAAGTGTCCATTGTTATCAAATGGAAACAGTGCCATGATTGATACCTAAGAACAACTATATACAAATATATATATATATATATATATATATACATATGAGTCTCCCACACATGTTCTTTTTTTGGCTAGCATATTGTACACTAGCCAGCGGCTGAAGGGATGGTGTAAATCCAACTAGGGTTCATGTAGGTAGCAAAGGTACTGTAAGTCCCCATGGTCCCTAGTGTGGTGATCTACCATCTGTTGTTGGCGATCTATGGTCTGTTTTTATACTGTATTGTCTAAATAGTGATATTAGTTTAACTTTCCATGCTAGTTTAAATCGAAATTGTGAAATTCTAGTTGTTTTACTGTCCTTTGTTGACAGATTTTACCACATGCATATATTTCATTTAAATGTTGTCGTCACGATATGGCTGAGATATTGCCGATGTGACGTAAAATATTAACTCACTCACTCACTCGAAACCACATTAGCGTCATTCACCTAATCGTCATTCCTGTCAGCAATCTAACCCATTCAGCCACAAAAAATGGAAGCGTGACAACTGGTAGTCTTTATCGCCTACTTCAACTATTCCATTTGACCACCTTGATACATAAATGACGTATTTATGATTTCTACAGCTAGGTTTAGTGAAGTATAATAAAAAAGACTCGGAACAGTAGTGCGGAATTCACATACAATATAGAACTCGACGTAAAAACCGATTTTAGATATCTTGGATAATATTATTTTAAGGTATAATATTGTATAATGTTTATACAACATATAAACTGAGATAAAAAAAATTCACACATTTTCTATGATTATTTGATTATGATGTATAAATCACAACTATTGTGAACGTGTTCACAAATCACCTGAAAAATGTTTACAATGGATTTGGTTAATAATCACAGATTAGGTGTACTTTCTTTTGTACGTCAGGTTTTTTGTTTTGTAACAAAAACTTCGTACAACAGTTACCTAACATTTTAAAATTATTCTGAAATTATGAGAGAAGATGTGTGATATCATGAAGGAAAAATGTCTTAAGTTATTTATACTTACATTTCAATGTTGCCAGGGTCTGTTTGATCCTACATTTGAGATTTGGCGAAATACTTGTATGTCACAACGATATTCTGTCTATACAATATCAGGACTATGCATGATCTCGCTGGTTTCTTCCGTGTTCAGCTGTCTACAACTGGCTACATGAGCTCACCATGGAATTCTTGTTGATTGGTAGAGCTTATATGCTATGCTATCTTAATTAGCGCTGTCGTCAGGAATATTGAATGTAACCAGACGATATTTTCCTGTCCCCTCCTGTCCTGAGGGGTTAATTAAATCTAATTATCAAGGTGTCTCAGGTAAGCCTTCCTGTTCAAACAACCACGGATAATATTTCCAAGATTGTTAATTTAACGAGAGTAAACGATTTCTAAATTATATTACGACGTGTCTGTTTATTTGTAGGGGGGAAGTCTGGAGTGAATCATGTGCTGACAAAACTGAAACGAAAATAATTTTGGCTTTATTTTTCTCTAAGCAAAAACCTCTGTAGAACATATAAGCTGCATAAGGACCCTGAAGCATTTCTAAATGGCACTCTCATCAAAGTTGTCAAGGAGGCCAAGTTCTTGGGTATGATCTTTTACTCTCATTTAACTTTTCTTCCGCAAATTAAATACCTAAAAATATATTCCTGAAGGCACTGGATTTATTAAAAGTTTCTCCTTAGAGATCCAGCAAAGATTGGGTTTAAAGGTTGAGAAACTGTTAGCGGCCCGATGTCTCTCCGCCATATTCATCGGTGGCGTTGGACTGATGCGACTGTGGTCGGATTGTAATTCTAGAGTGACCCGACACTAATCTGACATTTCCAACACTCTCCCGACCACCAACCCGTTAAGACCCGTGAAGGTCCTGGGTAGAATAGACCTTCAGCAACCCGTGCTTGCCGTAAAAGGCAACTATGCTTGTCGTAAGAAGCGACTAACGGGATCGGGTGGTCAGGCTTGCTGACTTGGTTGACACATGTCATCGGTCCCCAGTTGCCCTGACCGATGACATGCTGTTGATCACTGGATTGTCTGGTCCAGGCTCGAGTATTTACAGACCGCCGCCGTGTAGCTGACATATTGCTGAGTGCGGCGTAAAACTAAACTCACTCACTCACACCCAACCCGATAAATCGGTTACTATTCATAGGGTGATCGGACACAATAGTGGCTGGATTTGTTGCCAAAATCCAGTATAAAAATGGGCTGCACCTCCTGACGATACTAGTCATGGATCAACGTCCTCTCAAAGCTGCATCCCTGGGCTTTGGTTGTATGCCGCATCAGCAAACTATGCAACATGATGCAATGACCCTTGACTCTTCCTGGGGAGAAGGCATGGAAGACCACGTCATTATTGGGTTCGACCAATGCTGCAAGCTGATAGAAGGATGTTTGCATGGGCACTGTTTCTGACTCACAAATAAACAGAGAATGGGGCATTTAACGGCATTTCTCAATTTCTTTCCAGAACCTCGCACCGAGGCTTACGGAGAGTAATGCCAATACCAGGGGAGCTCTTGAACCTGATCTCAGAAGGTAGTCTGCACCCTATGCACAGACATACAGACAGTGGTAAAAGCACAGGAAAATACAAGGACCAGTCGAGATGACCAGTGAGACACACTAGACAACGAGCGCATAAAATGTATAAAATATAAGATTAAAACATGAAAGAGTATCTTATAGGTCGCTTCTTTGCCTTCTCTCCTCGAACATTTTTGCTCTTTCTTCTACCCATCTTCAGGATCTCGGTGCTGTAGTGTCCGATTAAAATCTTCAGAGTGAATGTCAGCTGGCCCTCTTTCGTAGTCCGTCTTTTTGACCGTTAGATGCCACTGCTTGACATGTGTCAGATGGCACTTGATGGGATTCCCCTCCCACGTCACAACGGATAGCAGTCGAATATTATGTTACCCTCCGATGAGAATCGAAATGGTTATTGGCGGCTATCATACAAAACGGGCAGATTGCAATCAGATGAGCGTCAGATGACTCTTAATCATCGGACACTTATCAGATTGACGTCAGACGTCGGCCAGACACGTCCGATAGTTGCACAACACGAATCTGACACACATCGGACTGACTCAACATTCATCCGACACTAACGAGATCTGCATCCGGAAATTCGAACTAAGTGGTCAATAACAAACTTAAAAACAGCAATTTTAGATTTCTATAAATCATCTCAAGCTTGAGACGCTGTGAAGGGGAAAAACATTTTGAGACTGTCAGTTTGATTGAGCGCGTGAGTAAGCTGTGTAGGTGAGTGTGTGAGTGAATCAGTGCTCAGCTTCAGGCAACAGCTTAACCGTGATCCATACAAACAATACAACACTACTTGCCTGGAAATACGTTTTATTTCCTTTGTAACATGAATATGTAAATGCTTGACACAATGAAGCATTTAAAACAGATAACAATTAAAATAATCAAATCCCTGCAAAAATTAAAATATCGAGATGCCCGGTCAAAGGGGCCGTTCTTGTTTTGAAATTCGCTTCTTGGTGCAACGATTTGTTGGTTACACTACATGGTTCCTAGTCATATCATACTATTGATCACTGGATTGTCTGGTGCAGACTCGATTATTTACAGGCTGCTGCCATTGGACTGATTGTCTGACTGTCACAAATCTATTTCAAATCGAATTTCAACAGTACACAATGGTCATTTTGGGTCAAATAATGAGAATGGGACACCAGTTTTTACTTATCAAAAACTTTTTTCCTTTGACATGTTTCTTCAACTATGAATACGTCTTTTAAAATCGTTATAAAGTTGGAAATGATTTTATTTCAGGGTGCAGGTACAGAAGTGCCCATTCCAGACCTGCCAGTCTTGTAGTGTAAGACTGAAGTACGACAACATGGTTTTCAATTTTCAATTTTCAATTTTCAATGTTCATCTGTATAGGTTTATGCGTCCGATTTAGTGAGAAACCCAACTGATTTAGTAGAGACGTTGTGTGTGATAAAGACAAGATTTCAAATTCTACACGAAGTCCAAAACATTGTCCTCACCGAAATCATTCTATCCGGACAGCTGGTTTTACTTTTATTATAGCTTGTGCAAGTATTCGTTTTTGTTTTTGTTTTCGCACGTGCGACTTACAAAAAATGTCCATGAATGCTTTCCGAAATGGCGGATACCCGAACACATAAACCAATACATTTAGAAAGCAACCAACAAAACTTACAACCGTAAACCACTGACCCTGTGGTAGGGTATTCTTGCTCTTTGCCATTATCGGTACAGCGGCATAAAATGGAATCATGGGAAATACATATATGACAAGAAGAAGCGAAACGAAAACAACAGATTTCCGTTTTCTGTCCTCTAATATAAAGTTCCTAACGTTAGGCCTCTGTATCCCCGCTTCTTCTGTCCCAACCTTATTCAGTCTCATGACTGACTGTATGATCCTTATGTAACAGAAAGTTACTACACATAGTGTCAACACTGCACCAAAAAGCACACGTAGGGAGAAAGTTGTAGACATAAATCGAGGGAGAGATAGTAGAAGTCTCGGTTCGTAATGAAACACGTTGGGTGTTGATATGAATGCCAGAGCTTCTGCGGTGAGCCAGAACAACCAGCAGAAGACGATGATGAAGATCACTCTTCTCGTGGTTACCCACTGTTTGTATTTAGCGTGATAATATACAAGAATGTAGCGGTCAACCACGATAAACATTATATTATACGTTGAAAGGCGAATTGTCACAATGGAAACAAAACCTGAAATGTGAACCCACATGTCATCATACGGGAAGTGGTTTAAAAACCCAGGAGGAATGCTAATTACTATGATCAGTATTCCAAGCATCAAGTTTAAGGCCGAGAAATGTCCAAACATAAGTTTTAATGATGTTTTAATTTTTGATTTCAGGAATATGAAAATAGAGAGTGCATTTATACTGACAACAGCTACTGAAATGATAAGTAAAACATACACAGCTGGTTGGTTACCAAGTGGTGATGCTTCAAGTTCGGTAGAATTCATTGTAGCGACTGCTGTAGGTAAAATATAGGCAGAGCAGATACTCAAAATCAATTTGTGACTGATCTCGATAATTTGTACAATTATATCAATCAATGCATTCAAATAAGTTATTCTTGTACTTGTAACAGATGTTTTTTTAAAGATTAGATATGTTATATTTACATATTCTAAGCTGTGTTAGGGTGAGTCTCATCCGGAATTGAGAACCCACAGAGAGAACCCACTCAGAGTCAGACACCTAATCGCCAGCACACAAAGTCAGCCTCCTAACCCACTCAGCCACAGCGTCTTCTACAATGTGGAAATCAGACAACTGATAGCCTTTGTGTATGTTCTTATAAGGATGCCGGACACATGAGTTTGTTTTGAAGAATTTGGTTTGTGTGTATATGTTATTCCTTCTGTAGTAACATTTCTTCTCAGCCTGGTTTTACACTATGCAAAAACTAGTATACTGAAAAGTATACTAATCAAATATACTCGAACAAGATATGGTGTAGCTATTGTCAAATAACATGATTGTAGAGAATGAATGTATCAAAGCTGTGGCTTCTGTCAGGAACACCAACGTAAAATACGATGAATATCCCTCTCTTTTCCTGTCTGAATCATCAAAGGAGGCAATGTAGTTCTGGCGTCTCCCTTTTCGAGCAACCATTTATCTGGAACTATCTTCATGTCCAAGATGTGAAATTCCCTGCAAAATACACCAGGAAACAATTTGGATCTTTAGCTGACAAGGAGTGCTGATAAAGGATAGTGTCTATCGGTTTGGGACAGAGTGGCATTTAGTGTTTTCTGTAATTTCAGCCTTAAAGATCCTGAAGAGACTTGGCCTTGAATCGTCAATCTATCCAGTTAGTCCCGACAAGTAGTGGCTGCTCAAGACAAATTCTAAGCTGGATCTTTACCGCTGAATACGTCATTGCTGTAAACCCGTTCGAGGAACGGGCAAATCGTGCCGCGAATAGGGTTGTCCAACAAAGAGAACACTGGATTGTCTGGTCCAGACTCGATTATTTACAGACCGCCGCCATATAGCTGGAATATTGCTGAGTGCGGCGTAAAACTCAACTCACTCACTCCCATACGACTGTGCTGAAGCGAAACCTTACTTTCAGACATCAGTCTTTGTCAATCTTAGTAAATTATCAGACGTTTTCATACCTTGACATTAGTAAAGTAAATACACATTTACTGCCATAAATTACAAATGTTCGGATGTTTATTAAAAATAAGCGTATCAAAAAATCCTGCTGCCTTTTGATGCTTTTATTACATGTATCTGGGTTAGAGTGACAGTGCTTTGTAGAAAGAATAAGCTTTAAGAATCAGCTAATATGTACAGTATATATCTAAAATGTGAAAAGCACCTTTGACAATATTTGTCTTTTAAAGAGTCTTTTGATAGTAATCCATTTTCATCGCATATGTCCCGAATAGTAATAATTCCCTTTTTCCTGAATCATTTCTTTAAGAAATGTTCTTTACGTTAACGGCGTGTAAAAGTGTGATTGAACTATAGAATTTCATTGATGATATTTGGGTAAGCATAATGTTGTTTGTGAAATAGTTTCTATGCTTTAAGTACATCTGGCAAAAAAGGACTTTCAACGTAATTAAGGTTTCAGAGTTTGTTTCAAAATTAAATGTATCTTTGAAAGGTACACTGAAAGGATTGTTTGTTTGACATTTACAAAAAATCCAGCGTGGAGGTGATAATTTGAACAATTTAATAATACAATTAATTCAGCTATTTGCATCAGTCTTTCTCCTTTAACATTCTAACTTTAATTTATTTTCATTCTTTTTATGGTGCTAACAGCCCATATGAGATGCTATATATGTAACACCTGGAACATCGAATTTACTTCCCATTCAATTTTCAAGTCATTATATACTTTATCAGTAGATTTAATTTTTTTATCGAACCTCCCAGATTGCTTATGATTTAACTAGATCGATTTTCAAATATGGCATTTTAGAAAATGCATACTGAGTCAATAAAGAAACACTTCACAAAACGTATTTTTTAGAAATAATGAACAATTTTTCTCTGATGATACATCTATGTATCCGAAATGGCATCCCCATCTTTCGACTCTTAAAAACACGTTGGCAAAACCCACTCAAACCCATCCATTCGCCGTGCAAAGACGTTACTGCTAAATCAGGTTTTGCACGTGCAGTCGATTACGTTAGCTTCGCATCGAAGTTTTCTTCATTTGCACGTGTTTGCATTAGCCTCAGGAACTGAAACAAAAAAACCGCTTTGAAACAGTTCTAATGGTACTTTAAATGCAACGATTGTCAAATGTGCAACATGAACGTGCCGTTGGCATGTTGCAAGCGGGAGGACCAGTTATTGACGTCACAAGAGCAATGAATGCAGCCGGCGCAATATGTAGGACTTGCGAGGTCGTCAACAACAAACTGACACCACTTCTGATCGCCCAAGTCGTCCACATGTGACGTCAGGAGCAGAAGACCGTCAAATTGTCACACGTCACCTACGTGACAGAGTTCTGCCCGCTACACGAACCAGGGCTGAGATGTTTAGAGGTCGACCGTCCTCATAGACCATTCGAAATCGGTTGCGGGCTGCCAATCTCCATTCTCGACGTCCATATCGTGGGCCAATCGTTTCATCAACGTCAACGTCTGCTGTGGGCCCAACGTCACCTCCGACGGACCCAGAGAGCCTGGAATAGAGTCGTCTTTAGCGATGAATCCAGGTTTACCCTGAGATTCGCGGACGGTAGGCATAGAGTCTGCAGACGACGTCGTGAACGGCATGCCCAATGTTGTGTACAGGAAGTCGACAGATTCGGGGCGGAAGTTGCATGGTGTGGGGTGCTTTCTGTGGGAACAACCGTTCCCGACTTCTGGTCATCCATGGAAATCTCACAGCGGCTGCTTACCGCGACCAGGTGCTCACCCCTGAACGCGTTCCTTTCATGGCGACTCATGGCCCAGGTCTACAGTTCCAGCATGATAATGCTCGGCCGCATACCGCATGTTTACACGAAATTTCCTTCAAAACCAACCTCAGAATTTGCAGCAACTTGCAAGAGCAATGGCGCAGAATCCCCAACCACGTGTTCACAAGCATCAGGCAGTCGATGAGGACACGGTGTTTGGCAGTGGTGAATGCCCGGGGCGACCATACACAATATTGAACTGAGAAATTTCGAAGCTGTATTCTTGTGACTTGACATTCTGTATACCCATGTTTTGGAACGGCGGTGTAGCCTAATGGAACTGATTGTGGCACTGTCAGTGTATCGAGTACATCACGCAGATCTCAGCATGAAATAATGACAATTTTACCATCTTATCATCTCTTTTATAGTGCCCTGAGGAAAGAAAGTTTCTTTTTGACTCAGTATATTATTTTTTTCAATAGCAGTATACCGATTCTCCTCAGTTCAATCATGAAATACTATCATCAGCGAAGTGAGTCAGTTTATATTCGGCACATGTTTACTCACGAATGACATATCGTAATGAATAATTTTGTTGAATTCTAAAACGAACTAAATGTTCAAATTACAACACATGACTACAGAGGAACCACAATACACCAATGTGATGTTAATATTCACCTTCCTACAACAGTGATCAAAACGAGTTCGAGGTTGAGTATCAAGTGTGAAAAGTCGTCACCATACATCTGCTGGTCTACACCTACATATGATCATGTTCTTGCAATGTGAGACTTAACATGAAATAACGAAGGCACGACAACACAGACGCCCTTATAGGTCCCTAACTATGTGTCCGTCTGTCTGACCCTAGGGTTGGAAATCAAAGAATCAACTGAGAAACCACAGTAGGTGTCTGCGCCTGCATCAGTAACTCGATGACAGTCCCTGTATCAAACTGTACAGGAAGGGTGTTTTGAACTTCGCGTGGTGATATTCCCTCCATGGCTGGAAACAAAAGTCATCCGAAGCTTATCGTATCTTTATCGTAGCATAACCAGTATGTAAATCGCATGAGTGTTGCATTTAAACTCTAAAAGTCTTTATACGTTGGTTGTTATACTGTGATCAAGATCAAAGTACCAACTACCAGCATGAACAGACATAAATACTGACAACACATGCTTCAATAATGACACCAATGGAAAATAAGAATCACAGATGTTACAAACAAGCGTATCTCATTTCATGTGAGGAATACCGAGAAAAAGTCACAAACGTCATTAAGAAGAGTATAATATCATATTTCCAGTATTGCTGCCATGCTAGACTTATAATGAGCTCGAGCGGAAATCTGAGAGGATTTCATAGGCATTTATAAACTACACTGAATAAGAACAAAGGCCACAACACATGCTGGATGTTTGCAAAGTGAACATTGCCCTCACAAGGATCGTTTGATACGGACAGTTCGTTTTACTATATTTATTGCAACAATTTCTTTGTTTTTGCTTTCGATGTAGGACTTCCAAAAATGTCTATGAAATGGTGGATACCTAACACTCAAACTAAAACGTTTAGAAAACCACTCAAAAGAAGCACAACCATAAGCCACTGACCCCGTGGTCGTGTATACAAGTTTTGGACAGTATAGGTACATCGGTAAGAAATAGAACCATGGGAAATACGTTCATGGAAAGAAGAAGATGTAGCGGTAAACCACGATAAACATTACACAATACATTGAAAGGCAAGTTGCCACAATGGTAATAAAACCTAGAATTTGAACCCAAATGTTATTAAAACCCAGAAAATGTCCATAACATAAGTTTCAGTGGTGGAGTGATTTTTTTTTATTTCAGGAATTCCAAACCAGAGACTGTATTTATAGCGACAACAGATACATATAAGAAACAGAGCTGGTTGTTTAACCCTGTTGGCGCTCAAAATTTAATCGTGACACTGGCTTACATAACACCACACAGATCATTCTTCATACTTTCAAACACTGACTTACATAACACCACACAGATCATTCTTCATACTATCAAACACTGACTTACATAACACCACACAGATCATTCTTCATACTTTCAAACACTGACTTACATAACACCACACAGATCATTCTTCATACTATCAAACACTGACTTACATAACACCACACAGATCATTCTTCATACTTTCAAACACTGACTTACATAACACCACACAGATCATTCTTCATACTATCAAACACTGACTTACATAACACCACACAGATCATTCTTCATACTTTCAAACACTGACTTACATAACACCACACAGATCATTCTTCATACTATCAAACACTGACTTACATAACACCACACAGATCATTCTTCATACTATCAAACACTGACTTACATAACACCACACAGATCATTCTTCATACTTTCAAACACTGACTTACATAACACCACACAGATCATTCTTCATACTATCAAACACTGACTTACATAACACCACACAGATCATTCTTCATACTATCAAACACTGACGTACCTGACACCATGTAGATCATTCTTCATACTATCAAACACTGACTTACATAACACCATGCATACAATTGTTCATACAACCGCGAATTTGGCAGTATTCAAACCGTTGTTGAAACTATTGACCCCATTCTTAATTCGCTAAATGCACTCATCATTCTCAACTAATATTAATATATCACACAGATCACTAACAGACCAAGTACACAAGTAACCTTCCCAGAAGAGTTAAAGAACCGTGCCATAGCACATGTTGGCCAAAATCTAGATGTTTGCCAAAAGAACGCATAATCTTCACTGACGTCATTTTTAAGAAGCAGATCCTTCTCCTATAAACTTTGCAGGTACAACATGTATTTCTTTTTTATTTTTGTTTGCGCACGTGCGACTTACAGAAAATGTCCATACACTCCTTTTACAAATGGCGGATACCGTAACACATAAACCAGTACATCTAGAAAGCAACCCGAAAACCGTGAGTCACTGGCCCTAATGGTAGTGCATACTTGCTCTTTGACATTATGGGTTCAGCGGTTAAAAATGGAATCATGGGAAATACATTCAAAGCGATACTAAAACAACGGGTTTTCGCTTTCTGTCCTCTAACATAAAGTTGCTTACATTTGACCTGTCCAAATTAAGTATTCTGTGGTCTTCTGTGCCAACCCTATTCAGGCTCATGACTGACTGTAAGATCCTCAAGTAACAGAACGTGCCAACACCTATTGCCAGCACTGGACCAAGGAGCACACGTAGGGGGAACGGTGTAGATACAAATACAGGGAGAGAATGGAGAAGTCTCGGTTAGTATTGAAACAATGTGGGTGTTGTTAGAATGCCAGAACTTTTGCGGTGAGCCAGAACACCCAGCAGAAGAAGATGATGAAGATCACTTTGCTCGTGGTTACCCACAGTTTGTGTTTAGTGTGATGACATACAAGAATGTAGCGGTCAGCCACGATAAACATCACAAGTGAAAGGCAGTATGCTAAAACAGTGATTAAACGTAAAATTTGAACCCAAATATAGCTGACAACCACGTTAAACAATTCATCATACATTAAAAGGCGAAAAGCCACAATGACATTAAAACCTAGAATTTGAACTCACATGCCATCATACGCGGAGTGATTTTAAAAACCGATGAATAGGTGTGATCAGTATTCCAAGCATCAAGTTTAAAGCCGAGAAATGTCTAAACATAAGTTTCAATGGTGAAGTAATTTTTTATTTCAGGAATGCCAAAACAGAGCCTGTATTTATAGCGACGAAAGACACAGAAAGAATGTATATAGCAAACAGATGGTTGCAGTGTATAATTGCAGCGACTACTACAACTACCCCATATGGAAGGATCGATACTCAAAATTGAATGTTGATGTTTCGATGTTTCATGCACTAATCAGCCAATGCATTCATGTAGGTTATTCGTACTTGTATACTCATCACTCAGGTATGTTTCTAAGAATCAGGTTTTTGTGTATGCCCTTGTCCCGGTATAATCATTTCACATATATTTTCAGCAAGAACTAGTTGTCGGGTGTGTACACTGCGTAAATATTCTAGAACAGCTTGAGTAGTTATTGTCAAAATACCACGAGCTGCAGAGAATGAATCGAACAAAGCTGTGGATTCTTGGTTCAGGAACATCAACGAACATTTGAAGGAATATCTCTGTCTTTCCCTCCTTAATCATCTCACATCAGTTGAGTCAGCGCAGGTCAGATGCATCCTCCTCAGCCAACCAGTTATCTTAAAGTCTGACAGAACTGTCCTTCTGTCCAAGAAGTCCTGCAAAATAAATAAGGGAATATTTGCAGCTCGAGCTGTCAAGGCTGAACGCTCACCTTTAACATCCTTAGGCCAGCGATTTGTGGTAGAGTGGCATTTTTGACCAAGCAAAATATTGACATATGTACATATACTCCATACTAGTACACCGATATAATTACGGACACGGCGCAAAAAAAATATAAAAAAACAACATTAGAAGCATCTAAGTATGTAAGCTTCGAACAGTTCTCCAAAAATCATTTATCTATGATTGTGCGTATTCATCTCACAACAATAAAAGTACCAAATGATTACCATTCTTTAAACTGTCTGAAGCAATTTTCTGATAAAATTTCAAAATATTTCCAGTTTGGTGAAAGGAAGACACACACTAAGTTAAGACAATCAAGTAGTTCCCATAATGCTGTTCCTATAATGCTGATGTCTGAAAGGAAAGCTTGCCTTTTTTGGTGCTCCGGTGGAAGATTGTCCGTCATGCTACGGGTTTGATTTGATAGAATGCATTGAAATCCTGAGAGTTAGTTTATATAAAAACACCATTCTGTGTGGCATACATAACCTGCCATAAACTATAAATAAAAATATTTTAGTCACGTGTATGGATTCAGTGTACATAGTAAGCGTTTCAATCAATGTGTAATATGTCTTGACTCTATTCAATGGCTATAAATTCTTTTCTATGTAATTCTCGGGAGGTAGTTTTAATAAGCATAACAACTTGTCCCCAACCCTTTACAGTACTGAATAAATATGTTTAAACAAAACCATGTGCAGGCTATTTAGGGGATAAACGTCCTGTATTTGAAAATTATATGAATGTTCATTTAAAGCCGAACTACTGTCAGTGTTTATATTTTGCGAAAGGTTGAAAGTTGATGTCGTAATGGAGAAAGTACTTCTCTGCCTGTCGAATCTGAACCTGCAGAATCGAAGAATATATCCTTTTCTGATCGACCTGCGAACAGTGTTGGAACTGACAGTGCTGGCCTAACGCAATAAACTTGGGGCTCCATGGAAAGTGTATTCGTCATTTGGGACTATTTTCAAGGGGTAGAAACACATGTCACCAGCAGTGACAGCCTTGCGGGGAAATGGACAGAGAGCAGAATTCTGCTGGTTCAAATTTTGCTTTTATTGTTTTAACGATGTAATGGGACATGATGGAGCACGAGTGACATAATTTGGTGTTTTTTTCCCCCCACTAAATGGAAAGAAATATACCATTCACCAGGTAGGCAAATAAGTACTAACGTTTTGCTGTAGATTTTGTATAGATAGGGGTGTGTTTCACAAGGCTTTCCTATTCATAAGTTAGATGCTGTTTGTTTATGTTGCACTGTAATGGAATTTGAATATTTTTATAATAGAAGGTAATGTGATAGTGAGGTTTTCTGACAACTGTGAAGGAAAACTCATATGATAGTATTTTTCGAGTTTAATAAACGTTTTATAAGCATTACTATCACATGTGTTGTGTTGGTGATCAAGCTGATGTGGTGTGACAGTGTTGTACACTTGCGCAGTGAAGTGGTCATGCAGTTAGATGCTCTTTCAATCCATGATTGAAAGAGTCTTTCACTCCGTGTTCAATCCAATTCGAGTATTTCACGTAGTCATGGTAGAGTTTTCCATAAAACGTCATGCAGTTTCGGAAGTAGTAATACTTGATACTTGTTGGCATTTCAGTGTGTGTACTGTTAACAAAACTGATACGTGACTTCAGTATGGAACTGCAGGTTTGCTAGATAGTTGTTGCTTGCTAAAATGACTGTCATGAACAAAATGACCTTCAGGAGAAAAATGTGACTTTTAACTGTGTTGCCTGTCACATGCCAGGATGACCACAGCAACATCCTCCCGCCAGTTCCCGAAGACTGACTTCCTGTTTCTGGTAGTCCCTGCCACATGCCAGGATGACCACAGCAACATCCTCCCGCCAGTTCCCGAAGACTGACTTCCTGTTTCGGATAGTGGCTGCCACATGCCCAAATGACTACCTTCACATCCTCCATCCAGTTGCTGAAGATGGACTTAAATGGAACAATGTTATGTATCCTGTACCCTGGAATTCCAGCATCTGAGCTGTAGGTTGGCTAGATGGTTGTGGCTTGCCAAAATGAGTGTCATGAGCAAATGTGACTTGCGATGTTCGATGGTCGTCACATGCCAGGATGACCACTACAACATCCTCCAGCTAGTGCCCGAAGATTGAATTCCTGTCAGGAGTAATGACTGACACGTGCCCCAAAATGGTTGCCTTCTCATGCTCAATCCAGTTAGTAAAGATTGGCTTAAACAGGACTATGACTTGTGTCCTCTACCAGCGAAGGCCAACATCTCCCCAAGTGGATGGCGATTCATGGCAAGTAAAAAGATCATCGTGGTGGCTTTCTTGTGGGGAAAATTTGTGATACTGCGAGTTGAGGACGGGTCCGGGAGCAAGTGGGTGTTTGTCAAAGAAGAATATGAGATGCAAAGTGTAATACCTGTACCTGTCATGCGTCAAATATTCCTGCACAATGTCTTGTCATGCGACAGGCACGACAGATACTCCACCAAAAGGTACCGTGGGGCCCGTCTTCTTGGTGTGTAGGCATGCTGTTTTCGTCCAGTCTGTCTTCCTCGTCCTCGGATTCCTGTCAAGGTGCCATCGTATGTATGTGTGCGTGTGTGCGTGCGTGCGTGCGTGCGCGCTCGCGTGTGTGTATGCATGTATGTATCATCTGATTCGAAATTAATCTGATTCGAAATTCTGACGAACAGAGTCAATATACATTATTTCACCCATGTACCAGGTGATCCTTGTGATCCTGGGTACATTAAATACATAAACAACCAAACTGCCGTTTTCCATATTTGAACCTCAAGTTTGAGTTTTTTCATATTGGGTTTCGGCATCTGAATATTTTGTTCAGATTCTGGATTCGAACACGCACACCTGTTTTACACACACACGCACGCAAGCAAGCACGCACGCAAGCAAGCACGCACGCACGCACACAAACATACATACATACATACATACATACATACATACATACATACATACATACATACATACATACATACATACATACATACATACATACATACATACATACATACGTGTGAAGAAAATTCAACTTTGAAGATCAAATATGGAGAACCGCAGTTTAGTTGTTTATGCTTATAAGATACCCAGGGAAAAAATTCAGATTCGGGATTCAAATGCCAAAAACAGAATGTGAGGAAAAAAATTGAGGTTCAAACAATGGAAAACTGCAGTTTAGTTGTTTATGATTTTAAGATACCCAGGCTCCTAAGGAGCACCTAGTACATTAGAAGGGGTGAGAAGAGTATATTGACACCGTTCGTCTTTCTTCGATTGTCATGGAGGGTTGACGCTTGCAAGCAGGGACGGGTGCAGGGCAGCGTGGGGATACAATCGTTTGACAGACGAAGGTGCAAAGAGAACAGTTGCAAGGGCGCTGAAGTTCCAAATTCCAAATGTGTAAATGAAATACATACATACACACACACGCACGAACGAACGAACGCCCACACACATACGTATGTGTGTACGTACCTACCTACCTACCTGCCTGCAAGCACACAAGCACGCATGCAAGCACACATGCAAGCACATGCATGCATGCATTCAAGCACATACATACATACATACATACATACATACATACATACATACATACATACATACATACATACATACATACATACATACATACATACATACATACATTTCCATAACTAGGGTCAGTGGCGGACATGTAACAGCTCTATTAGTTACAGATGCTACATACACCATTTCTATAACTAGGGTCAGTGGCGGACATGTTACAGCTCTATTAGTTACAGATGTTACATTTTGGTTTACACTTTTCAGTTGTACTTCAATACAGTGAAACACCAAAGTCAGGTGAGTTCTGAACTTGTTCGGAGATGTGTGATATCCACCTTAAGTTGTGTATACTTACATTTCAGAGTATCCAGGGTCTGTCAGGTCCCCCACTTCAAATTTGACGAAATACTTTCATGTCTAGAGTCAGGACATCACATGGTCCAACTGCTACAGTTTATGTCTGTCACTGACTGAGTGCGCTCACTTCACATTCCAAGTAAAGACTGTCTACGGAGAAACTGGCTGGCACTCGAGTATTTAACGTATAATGATCTCATTATGAACAATAGTACCTCCAGCTTACATTAACAGTTGAACAAGATGACTTTTCCTCCTGTCGTTTCATACTGAGGGGTTATCAATCCTAATTATCAAAGTATCAGAGCGAGGTATTCCTGTTCAAGGTAGCAAATGAGCTTGTTAATGGGTTTGTTAGGGTAAACAATATTTACATGTACATGATATCACGATGTCTCACTATACATAGGAGGGGCGTCTGGGGTGATCCATGTGGTTGCAAAACTATGACAATAATATACTAGTGTCAGAAAGAAAGTGTACAGTGTGTTTGACCAAACATGGAAGAAAGCAAACACATTTATAAATAAAATTGTTTGATTTCAGTGTAGTATTTATTTGTACAAGAAATGTGTACGTTTCATTTCATACAATGTCGAAGGACACGTACTGTCATAGTCTGAACAAATCAGCAAGGCGTTTTATTCTGACAAAACGGCATCACAGTTTGTTAAATCAATAGTAATGTGACCACACTGGTTTCACTGGTTTCCAAAGTACGTCGACGCCTTGATGACTTACAAACAGGACGACGAATGATGTTAGACGAGTTCCGTTGCCATCCCTGTAGGAGACATTGTTCCGGTTGTTGAGCGGTGACAGGTAGCGCGGGTAGCCTTCTGATTTGTCGATCCAGGTGGTCCTATTAGCGTTCTATCATAGAACATGCTGGCCACGGCAAACAAACGAAATTAACGTAATCCAGAAAGCCATTCGTTACTCTTGCTGAATGATTCCTTACAGTGTTGGTAGACAAGGCTACTTGGTTGTTGCCGAATAAATGCAACACATCTAACCCCAAAACTTCTTACCCGTATCTTCAAGCATTCAGCATGTTATGAGTTTAAAAGCCCGAATTCTCGAATTCTCTCCCACACCATCACGCCACCGGCTGCATCGGCCGGACTTGCTAAACGTACAGTCAGACACGCTCCGCTGTAGGGTCAACGTGCTGGGATACAATGTTCTCTTAGTCCCCGGTATGTCGAATGACACGCTGCAGGTTACGTCGCCTGTTACAAAACGAATTATCCAGTTATGACGATCAAGTGTCACCTGTGGTGGGACACTCGCGTCTTAGTCGTTCCATCATTCTGACGACGGTGTTGAACATCTCTGACATCTCTCTCATTTGTGTGTTCTCTTTTGCGACGGTGTTGCTGGCTCCTTTATACCGTATTGTTTTTACCCATTTATATTTTTACCATCACAGTTCATGACATGTTAATAGTTAACATATATGCATATATTTGACAACGTAAAATGGTTTCACTTTTTGATGGGATGGGCTGTGTGGGGGTGTTGGGTGTGTGTGTAGGTGTTGTGGTTGTGTGTGGATATACTTTCGCTGAACTGTCAACACTGAATATTAAACAATCTGCACTCACTGCATCGACAAGAATCAAGATTCCGGGGATTATAAACTTTTACTTAAAATTTTAGTAATCTAGCCCAATATTTTCGAATTGTGACTCAATAGTACTGTAGTAGGGAACTTCCTTGTCATCCATTGCAACCTGACTCGATATATTTTTTCAGTATTTTTACTTGTCTGTGTTTTACTTTGATGTAGTAATGGAGACTCACAAGCCTTTACTCACGGCCATTTCTAAACCGTAACAAGCGATATATTCCTTAATGGGGATAGGTAAATATTTCAGCATAATTTTAACGACATGATTGTTAATGGAGCTAAGGATTTTAATATAGTCTGGTGATATATTCGTTGGTAAGGATGCAGGAATGCTTCAACATGCATCTTAACGACATAATCGTTAATGGGGCGAAGGCTTTTACATGTGTTTAGTGACATATTCGATAATGGGCACACAATATAATGTGTTCAACATACATTTTAACGACATAATCACTGTTTCTCTTTTTTTTCGATTTTTATGGCATAAATCATTGCATTACATTGCCTAGAGTCCTATGCCAGAAGGCGGTGGCTCATGGGTCAATCTGGTTATGTCAAACCAAACCATTCTGTATTTCTCCAAACACTTGTTATGGGCAGAACCAGCTGAGCAGCTCTCATTTGGTAGACAAGTATGTTGTATTTGCCTGAATGTAACACCCTTGTAACCCTGGTGTTGTAGATGGTTACCTCTGCAGCATCGTCCATGTTGACACTCGATGGCGGGTGGGGATCAAAGGTGCTGACTACTATTCGCCACGTCTCAACACTTTGATGCATGATTCTCGTGCAATTCATCTGCATAACGTCAGCAGTTGGTTTCCCAAAATTAGTAGCGATGTACACACATACACACGCGCGCGCGCTCTCTCTCTCTCTCTCTCTCTCACACACACACACTCGCACAGAGACACACGCACACACACTCTCTCACTCCCCCCTCTCTCTCACACACACACTCACACAGAGACACACACACGCACTCACACTCTCTCTCTCTCTCTCTCTCTCTCTCTCTCTCTCTCTCTCACATAGATATAGGTGAGGCTAATCTTTTAATGGGTAACATGGGTTACCAGGTGATAGTTCTATTATCAACACTTAAATATATTAACAGAAATATCAACTGAAAGTATTGAACTATCTGGCTACTGGCCAATCCGAAATCGTCCTCTGTTGGTTACCCAGCCACGTTTAAACTTCTGGGTATACAAAGACCGATCTTGCTGCTAAGGCAGCACTCAACAAATCTACGACACCACTTCTTGTTCTAATATCAGATTATAAAGTCGCCATTGCATCTTACATCCGTGATCTGATGAAGTCTACGTGGATCATCCAAGTAGGTGTAATAAATTACATGCAAATTAAAACAACTATCGGGTACACTCGCTTGGTTTGTCAGTCTAGATTTGAAGAGGCCATTATGCGATAATGTCGCATTGGTCACTCTAGATATAATATTGAATATTTGTTAAAAGGCGAAGATCTTCCTTTTTGTATCCCTTGTGATGAAGGAATCCCGGCCATGCATATCCTGCTTGACTGTATTGATTTCGCCATCACAAAGAATAAATATTTCAGTTTCAAAACAATAAAGGATCTTTTTATAACGTGAATTACCATTAAATAATTGGCTTTTTAAAAGAAATGGAATTGTTACATAAACTTTGAACTATATATTTTGTAAGTAGATAACTGTTATGTCGTAAATAGTAGACTAGTGCAAATTAACAACTGCGATTGTAAGTGGCTCTATCCTCAAAGGGGGTTAAGTATCGTAGAATCATTGTCCCTCGATAGGGTACATAAGTCCCACAACATTCAAAGTAACATTTTCACGTACCAAGTGTTTAAAAGTATTATTTTTGTCCCTTTAAGCTTTTCCAACAATCACCAGCGGCTGATGAGATGGTGGAAATCCAACGAGGGTGCACGCAACTAGCAAAAAGTACTGTAAGTCCGCATGGTCCCTAGCGTGGTGATCTACCTTCAGTTGTTGGTGATCTATAGACTGTTTTTAGATTATGCTTTGGCCAAATAGTGCTATTTAACTTCACATACAGGTTTTAATTCAAACTGTGATAGTCCGGCTGCATTACAATCCTTTGACGACAGGGTATATAAAATATACGTATTCATTGTAAACGTCAAGTTTGCTCTCGTCACGATATGGCTGAAACATTGCTGATGCGACGTAAAATAGTAACTCACTCACTCCTTTTATCAACATAATCATTAATGGAGCATCCGGAACATTCCATTTGAAACAAGAGGGAAACAGGTTGTCGTCTAAATATTGAAAACCTCAATTTCCTCGTGCGAATCGTGTCGTGATGGTGTTTTGCTGAACTACATCGCACTACGAGACACGTATTAAACAGTAGCGTTATTGATTTCACGCCACGGTCAGCATGTGTTGCACGTGCTTAATCTCCAATCATACCTGTAGCAACTAAGTATATTAGTTCAGAGTACTTGCCCCGCTTACTTGTCAGAAACGCGTTCACTGCGCTGGCTCATACCTGTCAAGCAGTACATATACATGTATTGAAGTATCGTCGTTAATGGGGATACATTAAGAATCTCACCAGCGTGTCTTTTCATATATCAAATATATCCGCACGAATTGAAAAGATTACCGTGCTTGCCGAAGATATTTTGACTTTTATCAAAGAGTGTTGATTTATTTGATATCAGAAGACACGAGAGTGAGATTTTATTGATCCTAAAAATCACCCTTCATAGGTTTTCAACGAAAATGTACATCTCTCAACATCTGACTTGCAGTGCAGTGACGTCTTACCATCAAGTTCATGACATCATACCATGATCTGACACAAGCAATATCTCCTGTGGAACACAGTTTTGGATGATAAATAAAGTTTTCAGCATACATTTTAAAGACATTGTCGATCAGGGAGCAAATGGGTTTTTTTACATATATGAAATTATTAATGAGTCACACATATTTGTATACAGACTTCTGATGTGGTCTCTCCAAATAAGCTTAATGGAACACATGCCGGTCCCCTACCCTCCACCTGTATAGCATCAAATGACTAATGTGATGGTCTGACCATGACCATGCTTCGTCAACAGATGCTGAGAGGCAAATAATGACTGAGTTCCGGTACATCTGGGCACGTATGTTCTGATAATTACCTAAAGAAGAATCAAGTAACAAAAAGGTGTCACTACGTGCAGGAAGTACTGTTGAGGTTGGTGATGAGGGTCATTGGTAAGACTCCACGAATGGAGGCGGCAACGAAGTGGCTGTCTTTGAGACAAAGGCACTGATAATATCTCGAACAAATGATAACTAGAATTGTACTCATGTTTGGGGCTGTTTCGTGTTAGATGGGACTCATTAACACTGCTCTAACAAGATACATTTGTATTGGGAATATTCTCATGAATGTGCGAATACTGACATCAGTAATGATATATGAACACAATGTCATAGCGTCGATCCAATTAATCACATGATATGGAGCCAAAGCGCATTCTGAGCAAACAATCCTATATACACTAGCAAAAGGCGTGGGCGCTGGGGAGTAGTGAGTGAGTCGAGTTGGAAACCACTTTTATCTATTATCCAGCACAATCATACCGGGATACACCAGACATGGTCTTTACAGACTGTCCCTACAAACGCTGTAACTACTGTCCTACGACAGGGTCGAGTCAAGAAGATCTACCAGGATGCTAGGTCGTTCGGTCGCTCAGGATTCGGAGTGACCATTGGTCACGTTAATCAGAGCACCATTGTGGTCGACATATCTGAGCCACATCATCACATAGGTACCAAAATGGTGTTCTAGTAGATATAGTGAATACTCAAGAGCATCATGTCGCTGGTTCGATCCTGGACGCGATACACACACACACACACACACACACACACACACACACACACACACACACACACACACACACATATATATATATATGAAAAGACGTCGAACAATGTATTTGTTTTTGTTTCCTTGCCCCTAGGCATAACCCGAGTCTGTGTGTGCAAAGACAAGAGATCAAAACGATATTTTGCATCATTTTTGGGAAAGGAGAACTTAATCGATTAAATTCGTTTACAATGAAAAATGATGATGGACTTAAGTCAATGTCGAAGAAAGGCCTGTTACATCATGGCTATTTTCTGTAATTATTTTCCTGAAATTAACGGGTTTACACAGTGGTTCGTTCTCTTGTTGTGGACCACGCGTGTTTGAAACGGGGAGATAACAGGCTGTAATGCTCTTTTGACAAATGTACCTGACTGCCAACATAAAAGCCATTGCCGTTGTTTTTCAGAGTCTTTTCCAAAGCAGCGAGATACTTGAGGAAATGTTTCTCGTCATTTTCTTTCTTCAAGGCAGCCTGGAAAAGACAATGTCAGTTGAGAGTTGTTTTACGCCGCTGTTATTTTCAAGCTCTATGAAGGCAGCCGGAGTCTCTATGAAGGCGGTCTCGACCAGTCAAACAATAGCTTAATATTGACTGCAACGCCGTGCCGCAGTCGGACATTCTAAAAGATTTGAGACGTAATGTGAATAATGATATAAACAATAATGTGAACAGTTGCATACGTAAATAATACCGTGAAGAATTACATAAATAATAACACGACCGATTACGTAAACAGTTGCATGAACATTGGGGGAACAAATAGATAACTTTTGCATAATAAATAACGTGAACAATTACGTATACTAATCATAAACGTGAACAATGACATAAACAATACCGTGAACAATTACCTAAACGATGATGTGAATTCGTAAAGAATACGAACAGGGTGTATTCAACTATTCGCTTTTTTCTAAATTACCTCTATGTTTGTGATGTATCAGTACCACTTGCAAAAACTGATTGTAACTAAACATACGTTAATTAATATCAATGATCTCTGATTGGTCATTGACTTTGATCACCCGTCAGCCGCTTGACATTTATCTTCTACCCCGGGATGGTATAATTACTTGTAGAAGGTTGGGTGTCAGGTGATTATTAATAACACTGTTGTAGCAAGCTATTGGAAAAATGTCCATGAATGTACGAATGCTGACACCAGTAATGATATATGAACACGTCATAGCGTTGATCGAATTAATCACATAATACGGAGCCAAAGCGCATTCTTAGCAAACAATCCCATATACACTTGGCGTATTTAATTAGGGTCAAATGATATGTAGCACATGTAAAGAAATGTTTCTCGAAGATAGTAGGACTCAGATAGTCATCGTTAATGTTCAGTGTGTTGCCAAACTTGACACATCGTGACATACAGATACAAATTTAAACAAGCACCAGTTGTATAGAATAACTCCCCAAATGAAAATACCAAACTTGAAGCACTCGGTCTCTCAATCTCTTGTGTGTCCTGTGTTGATCTGTCTTGTGTTTTCTTCTAATTTGTATAATCATTGATCAGGTGATAGTTATTATGGGTCACATTTCGCACCATATATGGGCAATGCCAACAGTATTTTAGTGGCACGCCTTTCTTGATAGGGCTCCTGACTTGTCTCCCTTGACTGATTGTTTACCTTGTTGACTTCCAGCCATAAGGGAAGATATACTATAAACCACGCTTTGCTCAAATGTTCACGACACAGCGGCAGTATATATAAAGGCTGGCTGTTCTGTTGACAATCACACACAAGGACATACACTCTGAATTATACTGATGTTGTGTGCCCCTGCCTATCAACGTGTGTTTGTCAACAACATTATCTACATTCATGATTGACATTCCGTATCTGACCGCTCACTGTGGAAACAAGCTTCGTTTACTAAATCAGGTCTCACTGCAAACGAGAGGGATTGGTAGCCTAGTGGTTGAAGCGTTTGATGGTCACGCTGGAAACCCGGGGTTCGATTTCGACTCCCCCATCGCTCCCGTCATCCACCGTGACATTGCTGGAATAGTGATAAATGTGGTTTAAAACTGAAACTCACTCACTCACTATTCGTGAAGATTGTGCGTAACAGCAGGTAAAAGAAGCATTCATAAAATATTTAGCCTGCACAGCTCGGACCATAAAGTGATGTCCTCAGTCCCAACTCCGTACCATCGATTATAGAGAACTCCGCTCTGAGGATTCTGCACCAGGCATGTTAACGGATACCTTGTTAGTCGGTTTGTTTGTGTTTAATCCCACACTCAGCTAAATATGGCGACGGGCCGTAAACAATCGACCCTGGCAACGCAGTGATCAGCAGCGGGAACATAGACGCACGTTTGATGATACGATGACATGTGTCGACCCAGTCAGATGGCCGGATCACACGATCACATTAGTCGACTCTTTCGACAAGCATGGGTTGCTGAAGACCAAGTACACACTAAAACAAAAAACGATTTCAAAGTATTCGCTTCAGTGTTTCAAATAAAGAATGATTGGCATACACATGCCCTTTAAAATATACATAACCATGTTTTAAGTGTAGATCAACCTTTAAAATTAACATTACTGTGGTGGCACAACAACTATCATCAGCGGAACAACGTTTCAGTCTTAAGACAGATTCCGGACTGACTAACAGACAGATGTACAGCCCTCAGTCAGGTGAACTGAGAATGAAGAATTATTGAATGAAGTGTTAACTAACGGCCAAAGCAATCAGACAATAGCCTAGCTTGTCCTTTGGTGCTTTCATTGGCGCTGTAACTTTTCGCTCGGCGAGTTCCGGTGAGAGCGCAGATAATCCAGTGATTGATATTGAGAAGAACGATCAGTGTGTTCGGGGTATTGTGGCGTGATACTGTTTAAAGCTGCGGTAAACCAGTTCACTTGTTCAAATCAGTAAACCACCCAATTACTCTCATGCTTCTTACCAACCCACCAGGGATGCTAGGACCAACGCATGAGAATCCCCGATAGTTACATAAAAATAACTATATATAAAACCATTACAGAGTTTTAATCAGAAGATAAAAAGCGTGATTAAACAAGATTTATCGACAATCGGATTTCATTTGGCAAGTAAAATATCAGACGAAGGAATCTGTGACGAGGATTCAAAGGGCTGCCTCCTTGCGGGACGCGATGTAAGCTTTCAGTTTGTCGTGTGTCCTCACAAGCTCCCTGTTTGCTTTGACCAGGGGAAACTGATCGACTACAGAGTCGGGTACCTGTATGTCCATGGCGTCGAACGCCGCCAGATCGGCATAGGATAACTGAAACAAATAGAAAACCAAGGAAAATCTTTAAAAGAGAAACATCAGTATGACACAGACGATTCACACCTGTCAACAACAGCTGATCTGCGGCGTCCCTTGTCTGACCTTGGATAACGGATGAGGCAAGGGTTCTTTAACAATCGTCCAATACGCCTTTTCAATCATCCAATCAGCATTTATACGCCACGAGTTATGCCTGATGTTTTATCAGTGGCCAATGCTGCTATCATATAAGCTCTTTCAGAAAAGAGGCTAGGGCGCTGGGGAGTAGTGAGAGAGTCGAGTTTGAAACCACTTTTATCTATTATCCAGCACAATCATACCGGAGGACACCAGACATGGTCTTTACAGACTGTCCCTACAAACACTGTAACCACTATCCCACGACAGGGTCGAGTCAAGAAGATCTACCAGGATGCCAGGTTGTTCGTTCGGTCAGGATCCGGAATGACCATTGGTCACGTTAATGAGGCCACCATTGTGGTCGACATATCTGCGTCACATCATCTCATGGGTACCAAAATGGTGTTCCAGTAGATATAGTGATTATTCGAGAGCATCATATCGCTGGTTCGATCCTGGACGCGATATATATGAGTAGACGTCGAACAATTTTTTCTTGTTTCCTTGCCCCTAGGCATACACCGAGTGTGTGTGCAAAGACAAGAGATCAAAACGACATTTTGCATCATTTTGGAAATTAGAAGTTAATCGATTAAATTCGTTTACAATGAAAAATGATGATGGGCTTTAGTGAATGTCGAAGAAAGGTCTGTTACATCATGGTTATTTTCTGTAATTATTTTCCTAAAATTAACGGGTTTACACAGTAGTTCGTTCTCTTGTTGTGGACCACGCGTGTTTGAAAAGGGGAGATATTAGGCTGTAATGCTCTTTGACAAATGTACCTGACTGCCAACAAAAAAGGCATTGCCGTTGGTTTTCAGAATCTTTTCCAAAGCAGCGAGATACTTGGGGAAATGTTTCTCTTCATTTTCTTTCTGCAAGGCAGCCTGGAACAGACAATGTCAGGTGAGTGTTGTTTTACGCCGCTGTTATTTTCAAGCTCTATGAAGGCAGCCGGAGTCTCTCTGAAGGCGGTCTCGACCAGTCCAGCAATAGCTTAATATTGACTGCAACGTCCTGCCGCAGTCGTACAAGGGACCAATCATATCCTCGGAAGACGGTGAATGGTTAGTTAGAAAATGTGTTCCGGTACATGAGGAAATTCTGAAAGATTCCAGACGAAGACGCATGAATCAAATATTTCTTGTATTTACATCCAACACTATTCAAAATCAAATCTGTACCTGACCCACTTGTTGAACAGGCTAGACAGGGTAAACCCTATATCCAATGATAAGAAGAGTGACAAGGTCCTATTCCAGCCCAATTAAATTTGTACTGTACCTGACCCAGTTGTTGAACAGGCTAGACAGGGTAAACCCTATATCCTATGATAAGAAGAGTGACAAGGTCCTATTCCAGCCCAATTAAATTTGTACCGTACCTGACCCAGTTGTTGAACAGGCTAGACAGGGTAAACCCTATATCCTATGATAAGAAGAGTGACAAGGTCCTATTCCAGCCCAATTAAATTAGTAGAAGTAAGAGGACCTATTGAAACACAGGTACTTATGGTGTGCTGTATATCTTGGTATAAGTACTAAACACATTCATCGTTCATCGTCAAAAGATTTAGGTTATGACAAAATACAATCAGTTTGTCACTAAGCTTAATCTTCTGGGTCTTAAATAATCAGCTTCATTGTCGTACACGGCGAGTAAACGATTCTGGACATGACAAATCAGTGACGAGTTCACACCGCCTACAGCTTCCGGACGGGGTGAAGTGCAAACACGTAGTCACCAACCCACATCACTTAATCCTCTTAATCTTTAGTCGGATTATCGTTTTCGTCTGTATTGTGGTTGCTTGCGAGTACCCTGGACTAGACAAATCAGTGACAAACTAACAAGTACATACAATGCAGCTAACTACTCAACGAGCCTGGCACCCAATCATCTCTAAAATCCTGGGCCTAGATTTTCGTAGCTCTCCTGGCGCTAAGATAGTGGTACGTGCCATACATATTTATTAACTTACGACTATCTTTGCTCTAAGAGAGCTTCGAAAATCTAAAGCCTGGGTCCCCATCCACAAAACCTATGATAAACTACAGAGTTACGACAAGTCGTATCGTTACGAACGCTTTGTGGATCAGGGCCCATAGCTAGATTCTTGAAGCTCTCTTAGCGCTAAGAGAGTCGTAAGTAATGTTAATGTATGGCACTTACGACTATCTTAGTGCTAAGAGAGCTTCGAAAAGGCCCAGGACCCTGAATCTGTATGCAGCAGCTAAATCTTGGTGACCAACTCAGTTCATCTAGCCTCATCATTCTTCATCATCCATGTCTATCACCAGGTATGGATGCTGCTTTTGCGACACACCTTTCTCGTTTCGTCATTTTCGTGTATCCAGTCTACGATGACCTTCCACATGTCCTGTGTGATGCCCACTACTTGATCCACCTCAAAAGTCTCGAATTCGGTACTCCCGTACAGCCCTAGAGCGAAATACAACTTGTTTGTTTGTTGTTGAACGATGCATATCACAGTTAGTTAATTCACATTTGAAAATACATTTCATTTCTTTTGAAAGAAGGCGTGGTTAAAATTCAAATTATGGCCTCAGAGGATGTTCAACAGTGCTCAAAGACAGAACGTCAGCGTGACCTTTCAGGCATTTTATGTCTTTATTTGGGGGTCTTCATATTAATAATGACGGTTTCCGATGAAGGTAATCTTGCTTTGTTTTGTGTTGTGTTTGCTGTTTAACACCGCACACAGAAATATTCCAGCTATATGGCGGCATTCCGTAAATAATCGAGTCTGGACAAGACAATCCAGTGATCAGCAGCATGAAGATCGCCCAACATAATTTGGACATGATGACATGTGTCAACGCGAGGATGCGAGCCTGACCATCCAATCCTGTTAGTCGTCTCTTACGACAAGCAGGGGCTACTGAAGAAATTAATTTCTAACCCGGATCTGCACGGGAGGAGTGAAATGCGATCTGTTGGTAATGCTTTGTTGATGGTGGTGAGGGGAAGGGATTAACACATTTATAAATCAAGACTTGTGCGTTTCGTCTGGTATTGTCCGAACAGATGCATTTTCGTCGTGTATGCTGCCGTCAAATATATAATGTTATAACATTTTCGACTAAACGTAAAGCAAACTGACAGGATTCAGTCAATAATCCCTTCACATGCGTGATTTTGCATAGCAATACTCACCGAACTTCCGGGCCAGATAGTTAGTTATGGCAACACTCTCGGAAAGCATTCTTCCGTCAACTTCCAAGACTGGAACCTGTCCGAAGGGCATTTCTGAAACAATCATTGAATATTCGTTTACACAATGTTTTTTTCACCATAACAATACACAACTGGTTCACAATATTGAATTGTACACGATCTGGGATTGAATTGGAATTATTTTCAGACGTTTTTTAACAAATTTCTTCTGATGCACTTAAGCACGACTAGGCCACCCATACTTGGGATTTACTTTGAAGTTGAACACATTTGTATTTGAGTCAATCTGATGAATGAAATGAAGTGGCACATGTCGTCTTATATACTGAACAGAAAAAGAAACGCAATTCTCGCTTTTTATCTTGTTTTTAAGTACAAGACATAAACATAAAAGCTTATTTTTATGAGATTTCATTATTTTTAAAACTTGCGTTTCTTTTGCCTTTCAGTATATTTCAGAAGATCGAACGTGAACCAGTAAAAGACATTTTAGGCCCGTTTCTGAAGATTTATAGGTTTTAAGTTTGAAAACCATCACTCTTCGAGTTGGTCCTGGAGTTCAAGATATTTGTGGCAATTGGCGAAACTGACCTTGACGGGAAAGCTCCTGATATCTGCATGTTTGTATAATATATTTTTGTTTGCTAGTTCATTGACACCACACAGCGTGTTTCTGCTTTGTGTTGAAGCTCTGTTCTTCATCGACAATCCAGTGATTGATAACATGAGCATCGATCCATCAACAAAGTCTCCCAGTCTGACCATCCGACATCATTGGGGTTTTTTTCTCATTCTGGTTAGAATCCGTTATTAACAACTCATGTTTGTCGTAAGAGCCGACTAACGGGATCGGGCTGTCAGGCTAGCTTACTTGGTAGACACATGACTTCGTATCTCAGTTGCTGTGATCGATCTCCATGCTGTCAATCTATGGACTCTATGCTCCAGACACGACTTTTTACAGACCACTGAGTCGGCGGTACTAACTAACATTGTGAATTTCATCCTTAATCATAACGTCGATGGTATCAATGTCTTCATCAACATAGAACAGTAACTAATACTCGCAAATCAACTTTATCGCCATCCCAATTGGACTACTGGGATTGAGCAAATGAAGACCGCAATACCAACCTCATCGTTGTACGTAAGAACAGTTTTGCCACACAACATAGTGTGGCCTACGCCATGAGTGGATCATTGTTCTACGTAAATGACGTACACAGGACATAGTAGTGATCAACGTAAGTTACGTACACATGACACTATAAGTGATCTACGTAAATTTCGTACACATGACATTGTAGTGGTCAACGTAAATTTCGTACACAGGACATAGTAGTGGTCAACGTAAATTTCGTACACAGGACATAGTAGTGATCTACGTAAATTTCGTACACAGGACATAGTAGTGATCTACGTAAATTTCGTACACAGGACATAGTAGTGGTCAACGTAAATTTCGTACACAGGACATAGTAGTGGTCAATGTAAATTTCGTACACAAGACATAGTAGTGATCTACGTAAATTTCGTACACAGGACATAGTAGTGATCTACGTAAATGACGTACACAGGACACAGTAGTGGTCAACGTAAATTTCGTACACAGGACATAGTAGTGACCTACGTAAATTATGTTCACAGGACATAGTACTGATCTACGTAAATGACGTACACAGGACATAGTAGTGATCTACGTAAATGGCGTACACAGGACATAGTAGTGGTCAACGTAAATTTCGTACACAGGACATAGTAGTGGTCTACGTAAATGACGTACACAGGACATAGTAGTGATCTACGTAAATGACGTACACAGGACATAGTAGTGGTCAATGTAAATTTCGTACACAGGACATAGTAGTGACCTACGTAAATGACGTACACAGGACATAGTAGTGACCTACGTAAATTTCGTACACAGGACATAGTAGTGATCTACGTAAATTATGTTCACACGACATAGTACTGATCTACGTAAATTTCGTTCACAGGACATAGTAGTGATCTACGTAAATTTCGTACACAGGACATAGTACTGATCTACGTAAATGACGTACACAGGACATCGTAGTGATCTACGTAAATGGCGTACACAGGACACAGTAGTGACCTACGTAAATTATGTTCACATGACATAGTACTGATCTACGTAAATGACGTACACAGGACATAGTAGTGATCTACGTAAATGGCGTACACAGGACATAGTAGTGATCTACGTAAATTTCGTTCACATGACATAGTACTGATCTACGTAAATGACGTACACAGGACATCGTAGTGATCTACGTAAATGGCGTACACAGGACATAGTAGTGACCTACGTAAATTTCGTTCACATGACATAGTACTGATCTACGTAAATTTCGTTCACATGACTTAGTACTGATCTACGTAAATTTCGTTCACATGACATAGTACTGATCTACGTAAATGACGTACACAGGACATCGTAGTGATCTACGTAAATGGCGTACACAGGACATAGTAGTGACCTACGTAAATTTCGTTCACATGACATAGTACTGATCTACGTAAATGACGTACACAGGACATAGTAGTGATCTACGTAAATGGCGTACACAGGACACAGTAGTGACCTACGTAAATTATGTTCACATGTCATAGTAGTGATCTACGTAAATGACGTACACAGGACATAGTAGTGATCTACGTAAATTTCGTTCACATGACATAGTACTGATCTACGTAAATGACGTACACAGGACATAGTACTGATCTACGTAAATGACGTACACAGGACATAGTAGTGACCTACGTAAATTTCGTTCACATGACATAGTACTGATCTACGTAAATTTCGTTCACATGACATAGTAGTGATCTACGTAAATTTCGTTCACATGACATAGTACTGATCTACGTAAATTTCGTTCACATGACATAGTAGTGATCTACGTAAATTATGTTCACATGACATAGTAGTGATCTACGGAAATGACGTACACAGGACATAGTAGTGACCTACGTAAATTTCGTACACAGGACATAGTACTGATCTACGTAAATGACGTACACAGGACATCGTAGTGATCTACGTAAATGGCGTACACAGGACATAGTAGTGACCTACGTAAATTTCGTTCACAGGACATAGTACTGATCTACGTAAATGACGTACACAGGACATCGCAGTCATCTACGTAAATGGCGTACACAGGACATAGTAGTGACCTACGTAAATTTCGTACACAGGACATAGTACTGATCTACATAAATGACGTACACAGGACATAGTAGTGGTCAACGTAAATTTCGTACACAGGACACGGTACTGATCTACGCAAATGACACAGGACATAGTAGTGATGTACGTAAATTACGTACGTAATCATACATTTGAGCACACAAGGGCTGTAATGTAGCTACCTTTAAAAAACTGAAACCCTTCGAAAACATTCCGACCCAGTTTTACCCGAGACTGTATTCCGCTCGATATTCGTTTCCGCAGTGTTGTTCACATAAGCACAGCTGAGGCGACTCTACCTCCGCCTGCCATTGACCCAGATCAAGGTTTCATCCAGATAGCGTTATGCCGATCAAATGTATTTTGTTTCATATGACAAATATAATCGAAATAGGCATAATAGGCACTGAAAGCGATTATAGTGATAGCATAACGAGATGTTCTTTGGTATGTGACGAAAATGCCACAATTCGTTGCCGAAGAATTTAAGATTTTACACCCTCGGTATGTCACACTGACTTACTGGGTTTAAGCGCAGGCCACTCTTCCATAGAAATTCTCGAATCTTCATATTCCTGTCCTTGGTATGCAAACATAAGACGGGCAAGTTCGGCCTTAGCACGAATATCGAAATATATGAGTTTGTAGGTCGACATTCTGCATGCAGACACGCTCTCCTCCGAGCTGATTTCAACACTGGGACAAAGCTCAGCTGTGCCGAATGGTCCAATAATGTGTTGCCGTAATACATGATCAGGGCTGGTGTTGTAAAATGCAGATGTAAGCTTCATCAAAGTGGCGACTGATTATAGGAAATTTGGGACTGACCTTTCATGACGCTGGATTAGTTCAGTGCTGGCATGCATTTTTAGACGCTTTAAAGTTCAGCATCTGCGTGTGTGATTTTAGTCTTCCGTATGCTTGCAGCTAGTGTTTCTTGTCAATAATGAGTAGAGGCTTACACTGTTATCCTAAAGAGTACAACTTTTGGATAACAAATTGTTGTTTCTTGTATAGAGTGATGTTTCGGATTAGATACATATATTGCTGTCCTGAAGAGTGAGTGAGTGAATGAGTGAGTTTAGTTTTACGCCGCACTCAGCAACATTCTAAGTATATGGCAAACATGGGTTGCTGAAGGCCTATTCTACCCCGGGACCTTCACGGGGCTATCCTTTTGGACAACAAATTGTTTATTGCATAGAGTGATGTTTCGGATCAGATGCTCAAACTGTTATCCTCAAGAGTACAACTTTATGAATAAGAATTTGTTGTTTATTGTATAGAACGATATTTATGTGTGAATTCTTACACCGTTTTATAGAATCTACATTGAAACGTCGCTCCATGCAATAGACAAGAAAATGCGCAGTAAACAGGCGGATATTTGGCTGGGGTGATGCTATACTGTTTTATCACCTCATCATTCTTTGTCCAATCAATGCAGCCAGAGATTATGTTATCTGTACGGAGCTGATAAAGTGCAAATGATCCATAAGTGAATAATGAACTACATCTTGACATAGCAAGCCACGCGCGCACTCACTCACTCACTCATCGTGTAGCCGAACACCCAGGTTAGATTCCCTACATGGGCACAATGTGTGACTCCCATTTCTACTGTCCCCACCTCTGCTATTGCTTTAGAATTACTAACAGCGAAGCAAAACCCATACTCAGTCACTCAATCCAAGATCTGCCCTATCTATATTTGTAGGTTTGTCGGCTGCATGCATTATTCCAAGGTTTCTTTTGAAAAAAACCCCTCTTTAACCCATCATGCCAACGGACGCGTACATTTTTTAGAAGGTGGGGTAATCAGTGTTTAGATAGTGATAGGGGGTCCCTGTCTGAACATGAGTCAAGTAACTTAGACAACCAGACACCAGGTCAAACTGCCCTAACCTACTTACAACAGCTTATGCAGCATCGCACTTCCGACCTTGTTTTTTATAACCTTTCAAAGGATATTCAAGAGCTGCATGTAGAACAGGGATCACTATGAGTAGGATCTGCGGGATGCACGTGAAATTGATTCACGGAGCTTTTCGCACGTGCACCTAGCTCTTTTCGACTCGAATTATGAAATACATGTACCGGGGCCAGTAGAAAGTTCATATTGGACCAGTTCGAGATAAATTATCTGCGTTGCTGGGCCTGTAACAAACGAACACAGCCCTGATCGAGAGTACTTTCTGTAATGTTTATGTGTTTGTTCCTTTGATGGAAAAGAGTGAGTGAGTATAGGTTTAAGTGGCACTCCGCAGTATGTTATCAATGTCTTAGAATAGTAACTAATACTCGCAAATCAAGTTTATCGCAAATGAAGACCGCAATACCAACCTCATCGTTGTAAGTAAGAACAGTTTTGCCACACAACATAGTGTGGCCTACGCCATGGGTGGATCATTGTTCTACGTAAATTACGTACACAGGACATGGTATTGACCAACGAAAGTTACGTCCACAAGACACAGTAAGTGGAAGTGCTATGTGGCGGCAGTCCGTCAATAATCGAGTCTGGACCAGACGATCCACTGATCAAAGCATGAGCATCGATCTGCGGAATTGGGAACCGATGACATGTGTCAACCAAGTCAGCGAGCCTGACCACCCGATCCCGTTAGTCGCCTCTTACAACAAGCATAGTCACCTTTTATGGCAAGCATGGGTTGCTGAAGGGTAATTCTAACCCGGATTATAATATTCATGGACTAACACGTGTAACGTTTTATGCAACGATGAAACATTAGTCTTGGAGCATGTAAATATTTAGCTATTATTTTTAACTGAAGTATTCCTTGTCACCTTGACAGAAGACTACGTTCGTTAGCCTTTAGTGTGGGCGGGATGACAGGGAAGTACAGTGACTAAAGTGTTCGCTCGCCACACCGAAGAACCGAGTTCGATTGTCCACATGGATACAATGTGTTAAGCCCATAACCAGTGCAACCCGCCGTGATGTTGCTGGGATATTGCTGATGTTGCTAGACCATGCAGCTTTGAGTATTACGAGCGACACAGGTCTTTCGTTTTGAGAAAGGGGGAGCACGCTATTGAGAAAAGGGGTGGGGGTGGGGGTGGTGTAGGGAACTGGGGTGCAGTTCATTTACGCCCGAGCGTCTATGGTCAGTGTGCAAAATTTCAGGACAAAACCGGGGATAGCGCACGCCTGCTCTCCCCTCTGATGCCAGCAACATGGCGACACCAAAAATGGGATTCACACACTGTACAGACGCTGGGAACGCTTGTGCCACTAGGCTGCCCTGGACCATATCTTTGTCAAGAATTCCTACCCGAATTTTGCATTGCGTTTTGTTATTGATTCCGAACTTGCTACCAATTTGGTGACAGAAATTTGCGTGTTAAGGTCATGCCATGAAAACTAAAACCTGTATTAATTAGAATATACAATATAAAATGGTCGCTTTTAATTGATCCAACGGAAATGTGAAATCTGATTAGAAGCATAACGTTGCTAATTTCATTCTGTTACTGTTTAACAAATGGGTTCGCTGTCCTCATGGTCAGAGAAGCCAGTTACACGGGGGATACTGACGAGCTTCCAATGTCTGTTTAGCTCCATATTTAGCACATTTTGACTTTTTTCTCATTATTTGATAGTTATTTGGCAGTGTGTAAGGTGGACTATACTGGTTATTGGTATGTCTAGGCATTTCGCGAGACCTTAGTGCAACTGGAGACAAACAACGTTTCATGAACGATCTAATGGTTGTCAGTTGACAGTAAGGAATCGATAATCCTTGCAGGAAAAACAAATTTCCGATCTCATCATCATCATCTCTCTCTCTCTCTATATATATATATATATATATATATATACTGAGTCAAAGAAGAAACTTCACATTCTTTCTTCTGTGCACTATAAACGAACAAGAGATGGTAAGATAGCTAAATTATTATTATTTCTTTGCCGAGATCTGTGTGATACACTGACAGTGCTACAATCAGTTCCATTACGCTACACCGCCGTTCCAAAACATGGGAATACAGAATGTCAAGTCACAAGAATAAACATTCTCAGTTCAAAATTGTGTATGGCTGCCCCGCGCATTCACCACTGCCAAACGCCGTCTCCTCATCGACTGCCTGATGCTTGTGAACACGTGGTTGGGGATTCTGCGCCATTGCAAGACAGCACCAAGTTCCTGCAAATTCTGAGGTTGATTCCGAAGAACACGAAGCCTTCTCCCAAGTGCATCCCAAACGTGCTCTGGTGGATTAAGGTCCCGGGACCTCGATGGTCAGTCCATGGCGTTGATTCCAGCGTTTGGAAGGAAATTTCGAGTCAACATCGGCCTATGCGGCCGAGCATTATTATGCTGGAACTGTAGATCTGGGCCATGAGCCGCCATGAAAGGAACGAGTTCAGGGGTGAGCCCCTGGTCGCGGTAGCAGCAGCTGTGAGCTTCCACAAACGACCATCCCACACCATGCAACTTCCGCCGCGAATCTGTCGACGTCCTGTACACAACATCGGGCATACCATTCACGACGTCGTCACCAGACTCTATGCTTGCAGTCCGCGAATCTGAGGGTAAACCTGGATTCATCGCTGAAGACGACTCGATTCCAGTCTCTCAGGGTCCATTGGAGGTGACGTTGGGCCCACAGCAGACGTTGACGTTGATGGCGCGGCGTCAATATTGGCCCACAATAAGGACGTCGAGAATGGAGACTGGCAGCTAGCAACCGATTTCGAATGGTCCATGAGAACAGTCGACCTCTAAACATCTCAGCCCTGGTTCATGTAGCCGGCTGAAATCTGTGACGTAGGTGACGTAGGACGATTTGACGGTCTTCTGCTCGTAGCGTCAAATGTGGACGACCCGACCTTAGGCGATTAGAAGTGGTGCCAGTTTGTTGTAGACGACCTCATACATAGTACGACGGCTACGGACTATTGCTCGTCAATGACTGATCTTCCCGCTCGCAACATGCCAACGGCACGATCACGTTGCACATTTGACAATCGTGGCACTTAAAGTACCGTTAGAACTGTGGTCTAAAAGCGTCGTTTTTTCAATTCTTGAGGCCAGTGCAAACATGTGCACGTGATCTGTTGCAAAACCTTATTTGGCACTAACGTCATTTTCAGGACGAATGGATGGGTTTGAGTTGGTTTTGCTGACGTTTTTCTGGATGGGTTTGAGTGGGTTTTGCTGACGTTTTTCTAGAGTCGAAAGATAGGGATCCCATTTCGGTTTCATAGATATATAATCGGAGAATAATTATTTATTATTTGTAAATATTAGATTTTGTGAAGTTTCTCTATTGACTCAGTATATTTGCCAGCTATTACGACAATCAACAGCTGTGACACCCAAGCATTGTTGTACACTTGCTCACTTGTCCTTTCTTGTAAAGTCATATTTCGCGGTCGCGGAGTTTGGAACCAAAACTGTTTTTTGAATATTCACTTGTCACCGGAAAATCTGGTGACGGATGTAAGCTGGGCCCCATCTCGCATATCGCGAGTTGACGCGCAAAGGAAGCCGGGAAAAGCCAAGTACCTATTGCCCTATTGTAAACCACCGAAGGAAGAACTACGGGGGACAATCTTTTTAACAATTTTGAACGAACTTAACCAACCAGTCGGTTCTTATCAAAACAGATACTTCTCACGAATGTCAGGATTGTGGTTGTTTTTTCATAGTTTTGTAGTCAGATGTTGACAAGGTCTCAAGGAAATACAATTTGCAAAAATAACTCATTTTTTTCAATTCCACAATCTTGCCATATATTCTAGTCTGTCGCAGGGTAACTGAACCACATTATTTTCCCTAATGCCTAGTCTTCCTTGCAATACTAAAACTCTAAATACAGCAAGTCTAGATTCAACTAGATTCAATCTCCTCACTCAGTGCGGATCAATCACCCTTGATCAATTTAAGCGTTTATTAGGTACTATCAAGATTATATACATTCATGGACTGTCTTTGGAAAACTATTGGTCGCAAGAAATGGAGACTCCGGTTGTCAGATGACGTGGTTGAGTGCGTGCCATTGTAACCCGACGACACGAATCGATGTTCATGATATCAACCACTCGGCCAATCTAACGACAACCTTACCTATATCTTATCGGGAGTACAATTGAACCTGGAGTATGATCGAGGATGATCACAGTGGCCGTGCCTTATGTAACACACATGCAGTGTTTCTGAAAGGTTGTGACGTGGGTATTATTCCTCAGGTTTGGCGGTGGGCTAGCCTAGTGGTTAAAACGTTCGCTCGTAAAGTCGAAGACCCGGGTTCGAATCCCGGGAACATTGTGGTGCTCCCCCCGCCGAGATATTGCAGGGATACTCACTCACTATTTGTAAGTAGATCACTCGATACATGCCTATTACAGGCCTGTGACATTCAATGGGCTTCATTTTGTAGTCGTTCGTAGTTACAGTTGTTGATTTACTAGACCCATCTTTAACCGTAGTGACATAACTGTAATAATTCATGAATGCGGCATAAAACAGCACTCAATATGTATTTTTCAAATAACGCACAACTTTGGCTTTCAAGTCACGTTATCATTAGCGTGTAACAACAAACAAACAAAATGTGTTTGTTCTAAAGGACAGTGAATAACACATGCATCTGTTAATATTTATTTTTCTAGTAAATCCTGTTTGTTTTCTAGCACCATGTACATAATGTCGTTGATGTAGTTCTGCAGTCTGTCGTTCTCCCTTTTCTCCAGTTGCAGCTTCATCATCAGCTTCTGGCATACAACGTCGTGGATCCCAAAATCTGACGGGGTTGACAGAGGCGTGCTGGTCACAACGTCCGGGTGGGGAGATACGTCAGTGAGACTCGTCCCCCTTCGGCCGTAAGTACTGGTCTCTACATTTCGACTGACGTGGCTACGTGGTGAAAGATGCTCCTTGGATATTATATCTCTGAGGGCCTTGTTTTCGGTACGGAGTCTGCTTATCTCAGCATGCAGTTCTGGGGACAGGTCGAACTCTTCGTCCTTTTTACTCGAAGGGGTGGGAGAGTCGAAACCTGAGTCGTTGTTGGTTTCTGCTTGATGCTGGTCCTTGTGTCGCTTCTTCAGAAAAAGCGATATCAGTTTCAGAAGAAGGATAATGACAGCCTTGAAGAAAGCTAGCAACTCGCCTACCATCATCTGAAACAGAAACATGTCTTGCTGCATCAACAAGGAATCTTTCTGCATGGTTATGGGGAAGTTTCGGTCCCCTGTGGATTAATGGTATAGAACAAAATAAGGTGAATAGACATATGAACCGATATCTCTGTACTTCTTGCCTTGACCAAAGCGACGAGACCTCCCTGCTGTTTAATGGTAAAAATCCTATTTTATATGTGATTACACTTTTCCTCAAACTAAACAATGATCTATAATAAATGTAGGACATTTTCTCATTTTCAAAATCGCGAAATGTATTTGTAACTGATTTAATAGACTAACTCTTAGTCCCTAAATATATATAATCTTGATAGTAACAAATAAACCCAATAGACTGATAAGAAACCGCAGTGAGCTAGGGTAGGGGTGTGCAGACTTGCTGTCTCCTGGGCTTTAGCACTGCGGGGATAGCAAGGCAATAAACGTGGAAAATAATTTGGTTCAGGGACTGTGAGACAGACTACTGTTTTCATCATAAACTGTACAATATTACCTGATCCTCATTTTATTTTTAAAGACACATGTATGTCATCGTATTCTAAACGCGTATATCAAAGCTCATGATGTCAGTTACTGGAGTTACTGAGTCGGACTCAGTTATCTACAACATAGGAGTCGCAGAGCTTGAAATGTGCTGAATGCGGCGTTAACCAGTGCATCTACGACGTGTCTAAACTTACGAAAGGCTTCCGAGAGTGGGAACACACTAGGCCAACTTCTCTCCGTAGTCAGCAGGCAAGCGTAGGTTACCCTTAAAATACAAATGACATTAAAATATTATTTACGTTCATAAAACAGTACTGTAAAACCCTTGTATTTACATACACTATTCGGGTACCAAACATTGGTACGGGTAAACAGTTTCTCAACACACGTTACAATGGACTGAGTGGGATTGTGAGTGAATATAATTTTATGCCGCTAACAATATTCCAACAGTATCACGCGGGGGACACGAAAATTGGGCTTCACATTTACCCGTGTGTGACGAGCGGACGCCTCAACCATATTCCAACAATGACATTTCAGAATCACCCTCTTTACCTCAAAAGCGGAACGATGAATTGCAACCTGACTCGAAAACTAATAAACATATAATAATCAGTGAAACGCTGATCATAATCAACACATCTGACCAACTGCGGTTTTGGCAGAACTTGTGCCCTGAATATGAAAAAGGTTATTTAACAAACCATCATTTACATGTTGACGCAGGTCACGATTTGTTACGAGGGAGGAGTGCAGAGAAAGGAACAGCCATGTATGCGAGAAAAGATGGAGACGACATAGCACAGGCAAATAAATCAATAACTTTGTCGGTACTTGTGCACGTACTTCGCGTCCTCTTGGTTGTTCCTCACTTTGTGCGCGTCGCAAATACTGAAAATAAATTAAAAAATGTTTGGTAGTATTCGAATTAGACTGCAATTCATCGGTTCGCTTTTGAGCCAAACGGACTGTATGTTATATACTGTTGGCCGATAACATGCACGTGCGATTCAACAAAATCATTATTATTGTTTTATCCCACGTACATATCTGTGATCGATATCCCTGGTGTTTTGGTAACATGTACACAACGTTTGTGACTTGTAAGTCACAATCGATTTCTTTTTACATTACATTTGCTGTTGGTTCTCAAAAGACGTGTACTTTCTTTTGTGCGTCAGTTTAATTAAAATGCATTTTTTTATGTTCACCTGGCTTACAAATACAGTTGTTCATGTATCCCTGCTGATGAACCAGAATACCTTTCAAAATACACCCCGGAAACCTAAATACACCTTGAGTACCTTCTGTAAACACCTCGAATACCTTCTAAATACACCTCGATTACCTTCCTGACAGTATTGAAGACATCGCTTCTCTTGCATTAGCCCAATAGCAGTTCAACAAATATCGATGTCAAAGGCGATAAAACTCACACGTGATCATACATGTGTACACGCCAATTTTTATCGTCAAAACCATGAACACTGAACGTGATCTTACTTAGTTATATACAAGTTAATGATTATAAGATTGTAAATGACGTTGTTTAAATCAGTTGCAATGCTCTGGTCACATCTGGATTGTACTCAGTATTTATTCATGCATCTCTCATATTGCACTAATGTTACAAAGTTTATCTATACAAGTACCACGGACGGGAGGCCAGATATACTGAAAGGAAAATCTTCATAAAGGGACAAATATTGTAATTGATAACGACTTCCAATGCCTACCTTCGCCAATGTATGGCTCTGTTCACACCTACCAATACAGCCACATGCGTAAACACCTACAAAATAAAAACGTTTATATTTACTTATATATGATTGGTCTACGAGTGTTACTTCTACGTCGCTTTTGGAATAGTTTAGAATAACCAAAGCACGGTACATCGGGAATAGGCCTTACATACTGTATCCCAGTGCTCGCAATACTTTAATTTACCAACTGGCCGTCTGGGCCTGCTGATGCCTGCAGGCTTTAAAACATGCAGGCCCTGAATGAAAACTGCAGGCCCATTTGGTTAAAGGCAAACCACTAAACACGAAATAGACTAGGGTTTCGCAGAGTTTCTACAAAATCAAGCGAAGCGTATGGCACACGTAGGAGTTTTCATTTGTCAGACTGGTGTTCACATTACTACACCAAAGCGCTGAAAAACCTGGTAGTAAGTTATGGTAACAAGCTGGATCATGGATGATTCCAGAACGTTAATGAAGGGACAAAAGGAGAAACATTCCAGTTAAAAATAATTGACACATAATTTACTGAAGGCCATTAAGGCCTGCCCGATACAATAACAACCTTCGTTGGGCCTCCGGGGAGGCGGTTATTTAGAAGGAGGCTATACCCATGTGGTAGATTGAAACTGTGTCTTCACAGCGATGATCGAGAGTGTTATCCACTTGGCTACCTGACCCTCTCACTATGCAAAAAGAGTACAGTATATATTTTTGCAAAGATGTAAATGAGAGGGTGTGGCATCTGTACTGGGAATGTCAGGAGACACAAACATTTGGAACAAACCTACAATTTTGGTTTAATTTCTATTGGCATCCATTGATGTTATTAAAAACATTATTTGGTTTGGTATTCAATGTGAAAACAGACTACTAAATCACATCATCGATGTTGCAAGCAGACATATTCACATATGCAGTATTAAAATATGCTTCAAAATTCAACATTTTATATATATATAAAACGCTAAGAGAAACATTGTGGAAAAGCATATATCAGCGAAAAAACGGAACCTTCTCTCCCCAGTGCCTGATACAAACTTTATTGATTTGTACCTGACACTATGTATTCAATGAATTATGCATGTTCATGAACATATTAATATGGTTATATCCGATCAATACATCATGCTGCTGTATTACTTTGAGCCGTATGTATCATGGCTTTGTATTTCTTTGATATTATAATCTTGGGAACCAATACAAGAAAATTAAAATGTATGTGGCTACATTTACACGAAACAAAATGAATTAATCATGCATGTGCTATCGAACTATTCTTGACTATTTGGGAACAGCAGTGCGCTAACTGCTAGCGCAACAACCACTGAAATAATAGCAGTTTCGAACATCAACGACTTGTCAATACCCACAAAATGTTATCGATATTGAAATACAAATCAATGTTAAAATTTCAAAATGAAATGTCTAGTCATACATACGTGTCCCCAAAACGAGAACTCGGAATCTTGGCGAGTATTTGCAGCGCTGCACAAATTTATTTATGGACTGAAACGAACTGATACAGAACATTATGCATTTTAAACATTGTGTGTGTCATACAAAAGCTACAGCAAGATTATTGTTATTATACCTTATTATACAGAATACTGGATAAAAGTAAATAATTTTGCTGCTCTGTTTCGTCATGAGTCATCTGAATGTCTGCCGGCACGACCTTCATCGCCAGCAAATGTAAATTGTATGTCGATATTCATATGTAACCTACAGTTTAGAGAGCAGTTTAGTTTAGGAACTCAGGTGACTTCTTGGGCTGTATGTGTCCAGAAAAAACCTTGTGTGTTACTCATATGCTGCTTTGCATGTCACAAATACCTGAGATCCTTTCCCAAAACACAACTTCTATCCTTCTTGGTATGTAACAAACACTATTTCTGTTGGATGTCCCTCTGGATGTCCCCCTGGATGTCCTCCCGCCTCGTTGCTCAATAAATATGTCTCTTCCTCTCTCGCTGTCTGCGTCTCAGTCCTGCATTCTGGCTCTCCCTGAGGGTAACATGACAGTGTACACGGATCCAATGTAAATAAGCGATGCGAAGTTCACAAGACGTATTCATTAGTTTCAGTATACAAATCCAGTTGCTCCCTTTCTTTTGTCTTCCAATCAAACGTTTTTGTTACCGTCACGACATGCCTTTGCTCACGCCAGCTTGCTTCCCCCGTGCAGCTGTACCCATGTCTAGCCACCCACAACTAGCCACCCTTCACGGTTGACAACAATCGCCAATCAGCAATTCATGTGAGAGACGTAGTTGCTGTATGATGCTGGCTTTTATGCCGTAACTGAGTTTCAGTGATTTATTCGTGATATAAGGTTCACCGCTAACTTTACCTTTCACGCCCACGAACTGTTCTGTTGGATAATAGAGACTGGACGCTTTCCGGTGTTTAAATTTTACGAATTTATATCCAATTTATGTCTTTTTATTACCAATTTAAATATGTCGTTTGCAAACATATCTGTATGAAACGTTATAGTTACTTTTTATTTGTATATTGTTTCCTTATAAAAGCGAATATTAATATTGTGTTTCGTCATTGCACCTTCCCAAAATTTATTGGACTTGAACTGGTATGTACCTGATCCTAAGTATGTTGTTGGTTAGAAGTGATCTTCACCAGTCATGCTTATTGTAAGCGGCGACTACCGGGATCGGGGTGTCGGGTGACGTGACTGACACATGTCATCGTAGCCCAGCTGCGTAGATCGATGCTCATGTTGTTGATCACTGGAGTATCTGGGTGGCTGTAGTAGTCACTGAATTATCTTCGGTCTGTCATTGACACTCCCTGTCGTGTTGTGTCGGGTCTATAGGTTTGAATTACCTTGCCACTTGTTACGAGAGTGTATTTTCCTGTAATTTGCATTATTATTGATTGAGTGATAGTTATTCTAGAGTCACAATGTTTAGAGTTTTGAGTGATAGTTATTGTGAGTGACGTTTCGTATCGGTAACAGTGTTTTAGCGGCATGCCTTTAAGATAGCGCTTTGGAGTTGCTTCCCTTTGGTGTGTCTTGCCTGAATGTAAACACGAGGCCGAGATTCAATACTTCGCCGGAATGTATAAGAATTAGTGAGTGTATATATAAGGCTAGTTGTTGTGATATTATATTTGTGACCCATTACTTTAGATCTGCCTCAGTTGCATTGTATTAGAAACCTCAATTGTGAATCATTGTATCTTGCTCTCTGCTCAATGCATAATATTGCAAATTTTAGACTTGTCAGTGTTATAATTTGCTGGTTCATAGGGGACTGCTCATACCTTTTGTCACGGCAAATATTTAACCTTAACACACCCCATGCTGCGATAACCCTCCTTGCAAACGGTCGATAGTGTAGTATCGTTGAGCTTCCATCAGTCTTGGTATTTATTTGTTGTCTATAGCGGCTTAAAGCAGTGCATGTGGAGAACCGTTGATGTGACCTTTTAAAGCCAACAGTCATAGGCTTCGGAGTGATGCTCAATTTCATAATGTATGTACATTTCATGTAGAGTGCGTTTTAGCGATTCACTACAAACGTGAGTGTGACTATACGTTTCATTCTACGTTTTCATTCTACAACCATTCATCCACATGTTGAGATTCAGCATTAATTGGTTTGTACCAAATATTTTCCTAAATTCAAACTGTTCCTATGTCAGGTTTCTTTTCTTAAGGTACACTTTGGGATGTGAATTGGGCGCTGAAGGTCTGTTTGCGTATTACTTTGGTTTCTTCGTGAAACACAGTTGGTATTTCATGTGTGCAATTTGCGTGTTAAAAGTGAATGGGTTTGTGCAAATGACTTGATGTAAAACATGACTGACACATGTCCGCTCCAGTACGATAATTTTAGTGGGTGGGGTGTGCACATTATTGAGAAAAGGGGGTCATTTAACAAAATTTCAGGACATTAGGTGGTGCGCACACCCCTCATTTGATCCGCCTATGGTATGCTACATGCAGTCAGTGTAATTGGTATTGTAACCAGAGGAAATGACTTTTATTCCAAAAACCTATAGCAAATGGCATTGTATCAAGTTTGGCATTATAAACTGGGTATTACATAGACAGGAAATCCGTTCCTGCAACAACACGGCATTATATCCAGGGTATTATTATAACGAGGGGCATTTTAGCCACGGTGCACTGCAAATTGTATATCTTCCTACCCGTTAATCACAGAATTATGAGGCCCAACCTCGCCTACGTGCCGCGCAGCGTTATCGAACAGATGAATACTGCATCCTGCTTTCGCATCACGAATGTGTCGTCAGAAGTCCATGCTTTTCATAAGAGACAACTGACGGAATTGGGCGTTCCGACTCTGCATTATCAATGTTATCATATTGTATGGACGTTTCATTCAGTAACTGCCAGGGAAGTGAGTTGTCATGATTGCCAGGCACTGGCCTTGCTTGTGTGTACTGTATTACGATTAATACATGCAGGTGCAGTAAAATATATGGGACATGTTATAGTTCTAATGGGTTTTCTTGTTTTGTGTGAAATCGTCTTTGTTGTCTGATGGATTTTCCGTAAAAACGTTGAGAAAGTCTAAGTCAAGCTATATATTTATTATAATAGGACAAACCTTACATGAAATTTTTATTTAACTTTTTTTAAATACTTAAATTCTTATACATCATAATTTATATCAAACTAGCAAACAATGAGTGTCTTAATTCTGCAAGGGATTGCCTCATTTGAACGTACGTCACCTATTACTAAAACCTGAAGCTTTCTGACCATGGTGGAAAAGATCTCGGTTCGCAGGTGTTGCAATCTTTCGATCTTCAGCTGTCTAACAATTCACAAAATCAGCTATGTAGCAATGTCTTTGTCCTTGGGGGAAATTAATTCATGGCTTTTGTTTCATTTTGGGCATATCTGAATGTCGTCTTGGCATGTTCAGAGTTCTGTGACCGGGCGCTCTTGCAGCCATTTGGCAATCCTCTCATTGGATTCCACTTTCTCCTTATTTGCTTTAACTAAGGGAAAGGCATCCAAATTTACACCATCGATTTTGGAAAGGGTGTCATAGGCGGCGAGATCTGCTAGCCCAAGCTGTAAATAGACACAGGAAAATGTAGGTTAACATGTGTTCAATACAAATACCGATACACAATGGTATTGTGAAAACAATGATAGCCATTCGTTCCTGGTTTGACCTTGATTTTAATGTTGTGGAACGCCATATTGGGATCAGATGTAGAGAAGATCATGGACATACCACTGACCGATATCCGTCATATCATGGACATAACTTAAGAACATCAAGTAAGACCTTGGTCACATCTTGAACACACCATTGACATACCTTAAGAACATCAAGTTAGACCTTGGTCACATCTTGAACACACCATTGACATACCTTAAGAACATCAAGTTAGACCTTGGTCACATCTTGAACACACCATTGACCGACCTTGGAGCAGATACCAGTACACAATGGAATGATGAAAATATTGATAGCAATCGTTCATGTTTTGAGATTGATCGTACTGTTGTGGAACGCCATATTAGGATGAAACCAAGATATGATAATGGACATACTGATCAATGATGGTTATATTATCTACATACTCTAAGAACATCAATTTAGGCCTTGGTCATGTCATGAACAAACCATTGACCGACCTTGGTAATTTCAAAACTCAATGGACGCTACGAAATATCGGTGTTTGTATTACACAGTCTGATCGAGTTCCGATTACGAGCAAACCACTCACAGCTGTGATGATGGATGTGCCTGTAATACTGTGTAAATGTGGGTTCGACTTAACAATAGACCCCAAGCTTACCTTGTCCCCGACATAAAATCCTGTATTGTTGTTCTTTAATATCTTTTCAAAGAAACCGACGAATTTTGGAAAGGTTGTCTCATTGTTTTCCTTTGTGAAGGCAGCCTGTGAATAAAGAACAATATGCTCCAGATTGTTCGAACATTATTTGTGCATCAAATACTCATTGGCATTTTCTGTGCATTACACAAGACTCTTGGCCTCTTTGGAGAAAACTGTCACTAGGGCACAATTATTAAATCGTTTTTAAATAGCAATTTCATTTAAGGAATACACAGATTGACCATTCCTTGAAGGCGAGGTTCGCTCAGACAGAGTTGCTAGCTGCTACTACTTTACGATCAGTGAAATTATGACAGTGAGAATATTGCTGGATTGGCGCTTGTTATTTGGGAATGGCGATGGCACTCACTTTCTTTTCTTCATCCTGCTCCAAATACTGTTTGATGAGGGCACTGAAGATGTCCTGGACGATGCCGATCACTTGGTCGACCTCCATCTGTTCAATGCTGGTCTTCCCGTGGAATCCTTTGAATTACAACATGACGTTTGACACCTCAGTTCAGAACGTCTCAGATATATGACCAGTGTCCATAAAGAATCATTTGACACCGGTAACAATTACACAAAATAAGCCCAGTCAGAATGCTAATCCTAGGATGGGGCAATGTGCCGGGACTCACTATTCAGTTGAATGAACAATACCATTGGTGTAAATATAATAGCCGGTCAAACTTAAAGTTTAACATACTTGTTATGTAATGCAGAGGACATTTACCAGACAATGAGGTGGTTTAATTGTATGTCTTAAAAGACTTTTGCTTTTTGTTTATCGCAGTTCTTAGCAACATTTTGTCTATCGGGCATACCGGGAGGCTCCGTCTTGATATCAATGTTATACTGTTATGTGAAAGCCCCACACACTGACTCCACATCGAATGGCGGTCTCTGAAGACCGGGCGCTGAAGACTAAATATTCTGATTCTGATTCGTTTATTATCGTTGTCTGTTTGTTATCGTTGTCTGTACAGATAACTGGCACATTGGCATCGCTATTGCTATTGTTGGCATGGTGACAGCTGACTATGGAAAAAGGTAAAGATAGAGGAGGAAGTAGAATCACTGTTTACTGATTAATTCCTCTCTGAATAAACAAGTCTTAAATAAACATTTCCCTACATTACACAACACTTTAACATTATGTATACTAAGTGGTTGAATAAGTTTAAATGCTAATAGATATTTATAGTGATACGGCTATACATACTTATCATGTCCATAGTTATGATACGATGAACATTTTAATATGACGTGTAATTCATTTTCAATATCATCTGTTCACATTTGACATTTTCGATTTACAAGATTTATATTTTCATACCTACCAGTTTCTATTACTAACTTATGGGAACTAAGTGTGAATTTAGATAGGCACTTCCTGTAATGATACTGAATAGATTTACATAAATAATATTGAAGCGTATACTGGTTAATAGTATATTTATATATAGCATATTTGGATGAGTTGGACAGCTGACTAAAGATTAACTGAATAGCCTGATCATTTAATCTGTGCTTTATGAGAGTTAGATAATCTAGTGGTAATTCCTACCTTAACCATATTTCACTTAATCCAGTATTTGACAAAATACACTTCACCTGATACGCTCAATTGTTTACACCACGACTCTCCTCTTCCACAAGAACTCTTCAGAAGCCCGTAAAGGACTATTTTTAGACACAGGAAACTTACACCAATATTTAGTTATGCTATACTGCCTTATAAAAACCAAAAGAATGCTTCTCATCTTGTGTTTTCCCAGGATAACCGCATTTGAGGTTTTTGTTTTGGAGGGACAGGTTTTACTTTTCGCTAGAAAGACCTCTTCCCAGGTTTTACTTTTCGTTAGTAAGAACGCTTCCCAAATTTTACTTTTCCTAACTTTTTATGAACATCAACATTCAAATGATTCATGATGTTTGAAATCAACTGAAAAATATCGTTCAAGATTAAATTCACGATGCAAATGTTTTCCGAAGCGGGATTGGAATCGCAAATCTCTCATCCGTAGGCAGACGCTCTACCGACGAAAATTGTTGGGTTAAATTAGCTACTTATAGTTACTATCATTAAATTGATTTTACGTACGCTTCAGTTATTGTTACGTAGCTTCATTAAATGCCCATCTACATTGTAATTAAACATCATCCTCGGTTTTGGTAGACAATGCAAAACCATCGGGGTTAAATGACCATACTTAAATACGAACGGATAACGACATACAGAGGGGATGCTAGAGACTAATGGTATACATAATCGGCGCTTAAGACGAAGGGAAAAATGAAAGGTCGCCATACATATCATACATACTGGGGGAAAAATTAAGGGATCACATGAAAATCAAGTGTTCCATTATTTTTTCCAGGTTCCTTCACAAGCTTTGTATCGCATTATTTGTCCCATTAATGTCGCATACTGTCAAAGGTAACTCACCAAACTCCCTCGCTAGGAAACCCGCGATGGCCATACTCTGGGCGTACTGTTTACCATCCACCTCAAGCACTGGGATCTGTCCGAATAGAAGATCTGAAAAGAAACGAACCGCGAGTAATCTTTAAATATCTGTTTACTCGTGCATTAGCTAGGGATTCAAATGACAGCACTCTTAAAGTCATCGAAGAGAAGAACGTTTCCGGTTTCATTTGGTAAAAAAATACCACATATTAAAATTTTGATGGTAAGATACTTTTAGTTTTGTGACATTTTCAAACGAATCATCCAGAAGGACAATACCGAATCACTACTTAAACTCTCACTACTTGAGCATTAGGTATTAAACGATAGCATTATGAAAGTCACCAAAGTAGAAAATGGTAACACGATCTTAAGTTTCATCGATCGGTTTCATTGTTCTTCTAAACAAGACCACTATATGAGAACCTGGGGAAATCTAAACTTGCTTCCTTTAGAGCTTTAGCGTTGCATGGAGGGCCTGGTTTTGAGAAATTAGACAGACTACCTTGAAGCTAATGTAACTACTTGCCTTGTATCGTTAAGCGATTTACATCGAATGACAAATATCGATTCATTGGGCTCTTTTTTGGAACTTACAAACATAATAGTTATGATGTAAAATAGTACAGTAAATAACAAATCCTTTTCAAAGGTTAATTATAAATCTGCGACATTGTTAACATTGCTTGTTGGGACCGGAATGTCGTGCCGGAATACGGAATGGACAGTTGCTGGATAAGACAACGTCTGATGATCATAATATCGTTGTAAAATGGCGGGACCCAAATTTTATGCAGATTTTGACCTTGTGCCGGATAAGACAGTTGCTGGGTTGGCAGGTTTCCCTGTAAAGTGATCCTCATTCATTCGGGCGATACCGCACCCAGTGACTTTCGCCGGATGGAAACAATTGCTGAATATAAATGTATTTGTACAATACGTATTGTGCATAGCGACGTCATAATGATATAAATATTCGTTATGGAGAGTGTCCGGACTAAAAACGGTTTGCCAGTATTGTATCACAGGGGGATGGGTATGGCAGGTCAAGTTTCTTATTCGCCGATGTATTCGTCCTGTTATCAGTGACTCATTGATCCAAGTACGTGCAACTAGTCACAGGTACAACATGCAAAGGTACTGTTATCAGACGCAAAAACATGTTAGCTCTCGCCTTGAGCTGGGGTACCGGCGACCACAAAGTCAGCATGTCAGAGTAGTAATAATGACATGGATTCTTGTGTGGAGTTCCACAGTTCATAATTACCCGGGATAACCCAAGCTAGACGGTTATAGTAAAATAAATCCCCCAAAATATCTCAGGAGTCAAGCTGCCAAACACTGTCACCTGTCCAATCCCCGCGCCCAGAGTTTAACTTCAACTGGTTTGTGGCCGGTGCTCTCTTTATACGACCACACAGCGCTACAAGATTGCTGTGATCATTGGTTCGAATAGTATTACCAAATTTTGCCATGACTTTGATTATACTTAGTCTTGATTTCTCAGAGCATTTGTGCTCATAGGTTTCAGCCTGGTAGTAAGATCACTTTGTGCGTTCTACCATCTATGCAAGGTCACTTTGTGCTTTCTGCCGTCATTGTAACATCACTTTGTGCCTTCTACTGCCTTTGTAACATCACTTTGTGCGTTCTACTATCTATGTAAGGTCACTTTGTGCTTTCTGCCGTCATTGTAACATCACTTTGTGCCTTCTACCATCTACGCAAGGTCACTTTGTGCTTTCTGCCGTCATTGTAACATCACTTTGTGCCTTCTACCATCTATGCAAGGTCACTTTGTGCTTTCTGTCGTCATTGTAACATCACTTTGTGCCTTCTACTGCCTTTGTAACATCACTTTGTGCGTTCTACCATCTATGCAAGGTCACTTTGTGCCTTCTACTGCCTTTGTAACATCACTTTGTGCGTTCTACCATCTATGCAAGGTCACTTTGTGCCTTCTACTGCCTTTGTAACATCACTTTGTGCGTTCTACCATCTATGCAAGGTCACTTTGTGCCTTCTACTGCCTTTGTAACATCACTTTGTGCGTTCTACCATCTATGCAAGGTCACTTTGTGCCTTCTACCGTCGCTGTAACATCTGTTTGTGCGTTCTACAACCGTACCATCATAGGAAAAAGAAATAGTGTACTATTTTCGAAATTAGTTCAAATATTTTCCACACAAACAAATCATTTTGGACTGTTAGTTGTCGTACGAAAACTGTCTAGTCTCGGAATACATCATAGAAACAAAGTTCTAGCAATGTGGTACGGGTTGTGTGTTTAAGTCATATATAATGCCACTTTGAATATCTTTTCAGTTGCAACGCCATGCTGTAAGAAATCCAACAATGACGAAGGCGAGACGGACCTCAGCATTAGTAATGTGTGCCTGTATTCGGACTTCATGACAAATGATAGAGAGAGATGATACTCGGTCATATGAATACTTCTGACCGGCCTTAATAACTAGTAGGCCTCATGTAAAGTTTTCTCAGTTGTAACAGCTACCTCTCCTACAACACTCGCACAACCTGTCCGATCCCCATCTTCACGCATCCCCAAACACACACACGCTCGCCTACGCGCGCGCGCACACACACACACACACACACGCACACACAAATATACGCACGCGCTCACACATCCCATCCACAAGGAATTGTAATGCATGCATACATTGTCATTGCCGACTTTTAGAATTTGATGGCGTTCACGCACATCCCTTACAGGTTGTTCAGCTTGACCTGGTCAAGTGAATACGAATGCATTGCATGACCGTGTCACAACTAGTAGGTTCTAGATCTATTATTGTGAAAGGGAGCGCCTTTGTCAGGGTGATTGTCAACATGCCCGTACAGCCGAGATAAGGTCGCTGTTTCACATCTCAGTGTCGGGAAATCGTTAACAATGTCCTTTCTTTAAGCAGTTAGCTACATAGTTATGGCTTAATGTTTCCTATTCGGGCTTTTAGTTAGTAAACCAAACTAGATAGCTTATAACTGTAAACGCAATTCAGTTAAAATATGACATGATTGTTGTTTTAGAAGAGTTGTTTTTCGGGACAACTGACGCGCCTTGTGTTCATATACTACACTCACTCTGTTTTTCGGCCTGGAGGGTCTCCCTTGTCCATCTGACGTCTTCATATTTCTGTCCAGCCAAGGCGAACAACAGGCGGCTGAGTTCAGCCCGCCCTTTGTGCTGTGAGTAGATCAGCTTGTAAGAAGGCATATTGCTGGCTGCCTGTGCAGTGAGTACTCCCGCAATGTGTGTAGCTAGGGGTGTGCGATAACGTATTCCAAAGTGTGTGACTCGGATGACACAATGTCCTTGACTATGCAATAATGCGATACATGAGTAAGCATTTTTCTTCTGAAAAAATGCTCTATCTATGACGCTCTTCTCTCTCTATCTCTCTCTATTCCTCCTCTCTGTCTCACCTATCTTTTTGTGTCTCTCACTCGCTTTTCTTCTTTCTCCGTCTATCCCTCCCACCTCTCTCACTCCGTCTCTCCCCTTTTCCCCCTATGTGTCTATCAAACTCGGTCTCTCCCCTTTCTCCTTGTCTATGTATCTCTCACACTCTGTCTTCTCTCTCTGTGACAGATGATATACACGTGTACATTACAAATACACTCTCATCTCATCCTCTCCGCTCTCTATTACACACTCTCTCTGATGAACGGTTGATCTTCAAGGCTCTCCTCTGTTCGTACACTAATTTGCTGCTCATCCTTTATTTGCACCTTCTGGTAATGAGTCTGGATCACGAGGACAGAGTATAATCCATATGTTGGTGTAAGTACGCCTCAAACCACGAAAGTAAAAGGTTTGACTATTTACGTAAGAGTTCAACAGAAAGAGATTAGGCTAGATGAAGTGAGGTAACACTTCACTACGGTTTGTTTTATTGTCCAATGCGTGTGCAGTTGATTCCACATGGTAACGAAATGAAACCATGGTAACGAAGGGTGCAACAGTATCAATGCTTATCGTCTTACCGACCAAGACGCCTGCAGTTATTACACATGAAACCATGGTAACGTGGGGTGTAGTAACAGTAGCAATACTTATCGTCTTACCAGCCAAGATGACTGCAGGTATAACATATGAAACCATGGTAACGTGAGGTGTAGTAACAGTAGCAATACTTATCGTCTTACCAGCCAAGATAACTGCAGGTATAACATATGAAACCATGGTAACGTGGGGTGTAGTAACAGTAGCAATACTTATCGTCTTACCAGCCAAGATAACTGCAGGTATAACATATGAAACCATGGTAACGTGAGGTGTAGTAACAGTAGCAATACATATCGTCTTACCAGCCAAGATAACTGCAGGTATAACATATGAAACCATGGTAACGTGAGGTGTAGTAACAGTAGCAATACTTATCGTCTTACCAGCCAAGATGACTGCAGGTATAACATATGAAACCATGGTAACGTGGGGTGTAGTAACAGTAGCAATACTTATCGTCTTACCAGCCAAGATAACTGCAGGTATAACATATGAAACCATGGTAACGTGAGGTGTAGTAACAGTAGCAATACTTATCGTCTTACCAGCCAAGATAACTGCAGGTATAACATATGAAACCATGGTAACGTGAGGTGTAGTAACAGTATCAATACTTATCGTCTTACCAGCCAAGATAACTGCAGGTATAACATATGAAACCATGGTAACGTGGGGTGTAGTAACAGTAGCAATACTTATCGTCTTACCAGCCAAGATAACTGCAGGTATAACATATGAAACCATGGTAACGTGGGGTGTAGTAACAGTAGCAATACTTATCGTCTTACCAGCCAAGATGACTGCAGGTATAACATATGAAACCATGGTAACGTGGGGTGTAGTAACAGTAGCAATACTTATCGTCTTACCAGCCAAGATAACTGCAGGTATAACATATGAAACCATGGTAACGTGAGGTGTAGTAACAGTAGCAATACTTATCGTCTTACCAGCCAAGATAACTGCAGGTATAACATATGAAACCATGGTAACGTGAGGTGTAGTAACAGTATCAATACTTATCGTCTTACCAGCCAAGATAACTGCAGGTATAACATATGAAACCATGGTAACGTGGGGTGTAGTAACAGTAGCAATACTTATCGTCTTACCAGCCAAGATAACTGCAGGTATAACATATGAAACCATGGTAACGTGAGGTGTAGTAACAGTAGCAATACTTATCGTCTTACCAGCCAAGATAACTGCAGGTATAACATATGAAACCATGGTAACGTGAGGTGTAGTAACAGTATCAATACTTATCGTCTTACCAGCCAAGATAACTGCAGGTATAACATATGAAACCATGGTAACGTGAGGTGTAGTAACAGTAGCAATACTTATCGTCTTACCAGCCAAGATGACTGCAGGTATAACATATGAAACCATGGTAACGTGAGGTGTAGTAACAGTAGCAATACTTATCGTCTTACCAGCCAAGATGACTGCAGGTATAACATATGAAACCATGGTAACGTGAGGTGTAGTAACAGTAGCAATACATATCGTCTTACCAGCCAAGATGACTGCAGGTATAACATATGAAACCATGGTAACGTGAGGTGTAGTAACAGTAGCAATACTTATCGTCTTACCAGCCAAGATGACTGCAGGTATAACATATGAAACCATGGTAACGTGGGGTGTAGTAACAGTAGCAATACTTATCGTCTTACCAGCCAAGATAACTGCAGGTATAACATATGAAACCATGGTAACGTGAGGTGTAGTAACAGTAGCAATACTTATCGTCTTACCAGCCAAGATGACTGCAGGTATAACATATGAAACCATGGTAACGTGAGGTGTAGTAACAGTAGCAATACTTATCGTCTTACCAGCCAAGATGACTGCAGGTATAACATATGAAACCATGGTAACGTGAGGTGTAGTAACAGTAGCAATACATATCGTCTTACCAGCCAAGATGACTGCAGGTATAACATATGAAACCATGGTAACGTGAGGTGTAGTAACAGTAGCAATACTTATCGTCTTACCAGCCAAGATGACTGCAGGTATAACATATGAAACCATGGTAACGTGGGGTGTAGTAACAGTAGCAATACTTAACGTCTTACCAGCCAAGATGACTGCAGGTATAACATATGAAACCATGGTAACGTGAGGTGTAGTAACAGTAGCAATACTTATCGTCTTACCAGCCAAGATGACTGCAGGTATAACATATGAAACCATGGTAACGTGAGGTGTAGTAACAGTAGCAATACTTATCGTCTTACCGCCCCAAACGACTGCAGTTATAGCACATGAAACCATAGTAACGTGAGGTGTAGTAACAGTAGCAATACGTATCAACAAGGTACACTTAGTCTATACGTTAAAGTATTTTTATTTTCGTTTAACTTAGGAAACATGAGTTGTGAGTACAGTTCAGTTTTCGCCACAAATCTTAGTCTATACGTTAAAGTATTTTTATTTTCGTTTAACTTAGGAAACATGAGTTGTGAGTACAGTTCAGTTTTCGCCACAAATCTTAGTCTATACGTTAAAGTATTTTTATTTTCGTTTAACTTAGGAAACATGAGTTGTGAGTACAGTTCAGTTTTCGCCACAAATCTTACATACTTAGCGACATATACTACACAAATAAAACACACATTAAATTGCTGCCGCACACTTTCAGGCGCCACAGAGAGTTGTAGCATCAAAAACAGAAAGAAAGATATTTTTTAGCTTTACCCTTCTGTCACTTGGAAACGGTAAAGGTTTGGCTGTCCAACACCCTGAGTCAAGAAGATGTTATAATAGTAACGTAGGAGACAGTTAGTAACGTTGCAAGTCGCCCTCAACAATATCTCGGCAATGTCACAGTCGAGGACAAGCGAAATTGGTGTCAGATATTGTACCCATTCGGGAATCGAACCTGGGTTTTCGATGACAGGCGACCGCCTACACTACTGGGCTACCCCACCACTTCCATAGGCGATATGAATTGACCTGTAACTAGTAGGCCGTTTTGGGACGTTTGTCCAACCATTGTGCTATTTTCTCGCTTGTGCGGACCTTCTTGCCGTTTTCCTTGACCAATGGAAAAGAGTCTACTACACTGGCGTCAATCTTTCCGTCCAGGGTGTCAAACACAGCAATGTCGGCTAGGGTTATCTGGAACAGTTGTAAACGAATGAGTGAGTTTACTTTCACGCCGTACTCGGCAATATTCCACCTATATAGCGGCGGTCTGTAAATAATCGAGTCTGGACCGGACAACTGAGTGATCAGCAATGTGTCAATCAAGTCAGCGAGCCGGACCAACCGATATCTTGGTGCATGGGTTATTGAAGGCCAACATTCTAACCTGGACCTTCACGGATCCAGTTGTAAACGAACCTTTAACACTGGGGACAAAACACTCTTTTTGCTGCTCATATCGTTGCACCATTTGAGCTGTACATTGTACAATCACGTCAAGCTATAGCTGCCTACGTCATATGAAACATACGCCATCATAAGGTCATATTAAAGAGAGTTTTTCACTGTATTGTTGTTTTTTTTTAATGTTACCTGTTTTATTCCACGTATAACAAGACTTTTATGTCTGTTACTTTAACAAGCTGTCATATCAGTTTCCAAATGTCATATTAATTACTATCAAGCACTTATGTGTAGAACTCAGTTGCCAAGTTAGCCTTCGTTTTGCAGCTCGAACCTTGTATAGCACGAAGTCTTTACGCCGGACCCTTATCTTCGACAGAACATTTTTTTACTGTACTGGATCTTTTTCTAGTTCATATGTGTTTTAAGGAGAGACTGCCAAATATATGTCAACTAAATGAAGATCAAAAACTAGTCCAAACATCGTTGTATGGAACGGGTGGTTCGAAGCCAAAAGTCATCTCTGTGCAGTCTGCATTTTCCGGTTGTTTCGAACTTCGGGATATTTCGAAGAATTTGTGCAGTTCACTTTAACTTTGACACAACAGTTTTTGACTGCAGCTAATGCGTGTACTTACCCTATCCCCTACAAAGAATCCAGTACCATTTTTCTTCAAAATTGACTCAAAAAAGCCCAGGAATTTTGGATAATGGACTGTGTTGTTTTCCTTCAGTATCTCCGCCTGAAACAACATAATTCGTGATGACACATCTTCCAATGGCAATTATGATAAAAAGGGTGGTTTTAGTAAAAGCTGAGTTTACATATTTCCCTACATACACTCTTCGCATACGTTGTACTTGACCTAAAGCAAACAAAATCAAAACAAAAGGAAACATAAAAACAAAACAACATAGCACTCGTATGTCGTACAGAAATTATCCATCGAGACAGTATGAAGCGGGTGTAAAAGGGAAATATCAATGACAAGAACATGATTAGGTCATTGAACATGTGTTTGCGAAAGGGTTATAAGAATATCCGGAACATGCCAAAATGACCGACCACAAAAATTGTTAATTGAGACTTGTACAATGGATTTACTGCATAATTCTGGATAACTTGGGAAAACATACTTGGGCAACAGAAATTTATTATTTCCTCACGGTTTCAGTTTGATATGGTAGTGCAAGACAATAGGAGATGTGAACACTAATGAATTTCGTGTTAGATCAATAGATATGTGTAATTAAGAATGGAAAGATTCAAGTGGATAGAAGTGTGAAACCCATTTCTAGTGTCTCATGGGGCAATGTTGCTGAAATGTTGCTAAACTGACGTGAAATCACACTGGCTCAGTATTGATCCTAAGGGCACACCTGTCTGGCTTTATCCTTCTCCATGAAGTGTTTCAGCATGTGAGTGTAAATGTCCTGAATGATCCCCATCACTTGGTCCACCTTCAGCTGTTCAAGGTTATCTTTTCCATGAAGACCTGCAACCAAAAATAATCGCAAAAGTAAACGAATGAATGATAATTGATGTGTATAGCGCTTTGTTTCCTCATTAATTGCGACTGCTCAACGGCGCTTGTTGGAGCGAGCGGGAAAGGGATAGGTCTTCAGATGGTATGAAAATGGAGTATTTTCTTCTTATTTCCGGTGGTAAAGCATTCCAAATTTATGGAGCTGCAAAACGTAGAACTACTTGGCCTATCTTTGATTTCGATTTATGAACTGATTTAGATTTATGTCAAGTTCATTTATGCCGATAAGTGAGTATGATTGCCGATGTTTGGGAGAAAATGCCTGCTTACTCTCGAGGAAATGATATGTAGATGATCCGATAAGGTTTTACACCCGCGGAATGCTGCTACCGATGGAATCGTTCGTGTTCGGTGTCTTGGATAATCCCATATTTTCGCGTGGAATTGCGGAGACGGCTGTTTTCGGTGAGTCTTGAAATAACTTTTGAAATAATGATCCGATTGTGACCGATAATAGCTCATTTTCTAGAATTCATCTAGCTTTCGACTCGTAGGCCTCGCGGGACCTTAAAAATATTTTACGTTGTAAAATCTAACCTTGGTTGAGGAGGGGATGGTTTCATCGTTACATGGCTTTCTTTTCATGTTGTACTAGTGTAGGGTCTATACACCTATATGTCTCTCTAACACTGTTTCTTAGCGATACACACCCCTGTGTCAGGAACGGGGTTTAACAACAAACAAACAAATCATACCACAAGTCTGTGCTAAGTAGCAGAGCAGTCTATACTCGCACACGATCGAAGCTGGTGTGCCTCGACGTTTATCTACTTAATAACGAAAGAAAGGCAAGGTAACAATATTTTCCATTTTAAACATCTTTGTCACGAATCATCGGGAATTGAACAACCAATTTTCACAAAACAATGAAATATCGACTTGACCACAAGGAAGGTCACGGGATAAGCTGAAGTGGACATTGGATATAGTATGATGATAATATTTCCCAATGTTGAGAAATGAAAATACATGTTTGTTTAAGTGATACCGGTCATATAACGTGAATGTAGGTCCTTAATGGTTCGTTCTATATGCTGCTGGTGTTGCTGATGTTGGCTGGCCTGACCAGAAGACGACATGTGGTGATAAAATAATTAATAACTGTGTACATAGTATTAAATACTGTGCAAATGGTACATACCAAACTCGCGGGCCAAATAGGCGATGATTCCGAAACTCTGGGCATACTGTTGTCCATCGACTTCCAACACTGGAAGTTGACCAAAGGGCGTGTCTGAAACGTGAATATTCATTAGAAGAGGAGGCAGGTTGGTTGAATGTATAGCGTGTGCAATGAGTAAAGATATTGTTTCGCAATATATCACTTGCTTTTTACAGTACTTTATAGGCAGGTCTTTGGAACCAACCAAACAATTATGATATTTTTAGTATGTCTCTGAATGTGTGTTGTGGGTTAGCATATGTACTACACTGCAAATCTGAGAGTTAGACTGTGCGTCTGCTAATTAAATGCACATTGATTAATGAAAACTTATAAGCTGACTCTCATTGAGATTCCATGTTTCTCAACTAAGGTGGTCAGAGGATTTGGCTCGTCCACTTCTCTCAACCATGTCATCCATCTGCGGAGAGCGATTTAGCAATATTCCAGCAATATCAACGCGGGGGACATTAGAAATGGGTTTCACACATTGGCGGTTGGGTAGCTTATCGGTTAAAGCTTTCGCTCGTCACGCCGAGGACCCGAGTTCGATTCTCCATATGGGTACAATGTGTAAAACCGACTTCTGGTTTGTCCAGATGTTGCTGGTATTTTGCTAAAAGCGGCGTAAAACCATACTCACTTACTCATTCTAATGCTGTTTCATATGGCTTCAATTTGTATCTGTTCATTGTTGTCACAAGAATCACATATGTAACATCTGTCACAACAGCAATCGATATACATATTAATATTATCAATACACACGTTACAATGAGCGAGGCGAACAGCATTTGTCCATTATTCAGTGCTCCTCTGATCATATAAACTAGGCCAGGTAATGCAGTTTGTAAGATGAAGCGTAAAGATCAGGGTTGGGGTTGGTCTCCAGTGACCTATGCTTGTAGTAAGAGGCACCTAACGGGTTCGGGTGCTCATCGTATCCCAACAGTGTAGATCGATAAACAACACTGGATCGATAAACAACACTGGATTGTTAAACCTAGATGTTCTTATATAGCAATATTGATGAGTTTGTGAAACAGGAAACAGGTAACAAACATGTAGTAAGTGACTTTTTTCGTGTAAGATCCAAAAGTTGCAAAACTTTATATTTAGACAGTACTGAAGGCTTGCCCTGTCTTTTACTAACAATCATGTGAAATCCCGGTCTGTTTTGTTAACAGTAGCTACTATATATACGCCTCTGGCATGCTGATGATTTGGTTCGTAATCACTGTCTTCTTCTACTGTTTTACATACCTACTATTCCTACTTACAAGCACGCAAGTAAACTGACTGTGCTGGTGATTCAATCGTGTACAAAGACTGTGAAATTTCTGTTAATTATGAAAAGGAAACTAATTTAAATCTAACCAGGTTGAAATGACAGAAAGATGTTTTCAAATTTTAGATGACAGATATATATTTTATGTTAACTCACACATAAATGTCGCTGTCTTATTGACTGAGCGCTCTGAGCGCTGTGAGGTACATTGCAATACACCCCGCTACCAATAGCAACTCATTCGGTATTTCGTGGTGGTTACCTTTTTATCACGAATAACATTAAATGACGTATGATGCACGGAAATTACTGATGTTTTGCGAAAGGAAATCGATGGAAGTGTCGTCTGCAGAATTTAACGATGACTATGAAAACATTTGACTCTCTTTCCAATAAATAAATTTTGACAAAACGTTCAAGTGTAGTCCCTGTGAATATTAAGAGGGACAATTACATTGCGGCGACCTTACTAAGAATCGTTTGATTCACACAAGTTGGCTGAAGTGTTCTATCTTATACCCATGCTTCAAACAGTTAAAAAGTAACGTTGAGATATTGGGTAAGGCAAATGCATTTTCACTGGTCCCTCTGACTCGGGGAACATAAACAAACCTGGAGGGTACCTCAGCATACGTTAGATAAAGAGACGAAGACACTGGCAAAATGAAAACAAACATCAACAAGATACCTCAAACAGAAATTATATATACCATGACTTATTCACCGTACGTTAGATGATGTGCGAGTTAGTATAAAATGCCGTCTACATAAAGATCAGCAATCTACCTTAAAACGAAACTCATATTCACGCGTTATAATCTATACACAGTCTCAGGACAAATGGCAACCTTAGACCTATTAGACCACAACATGCTAAACCGTTCATTCATTCAACCGGTTTTAACTCACTGTTTTTCTCCGCAAGCCATTCATCTTGACTGTAGCGGACATCTTCGTACTTCTGGCCGGCCATAGCGAAGAGGAGACGACATACCTCTGCGCGACCTTTCGAGTCGAAGTATTTGAGCTTGTAGGTAGGCATAATGTAGGAAGGACGTCTGTTGTTTGCTCGTCGCTTCTGATGACTTGGTGTTAGAGTTCAGATGAACTGGCGTCTCCCTTTATAAGGCTGGGTCGTGTGCGCTGGACCGAGTCATGATCACGTGGGTCACATGACTTGTGAATTAACAATGATTTGCGATTCTCAGTCAGTTGTATCCTGTATTCGCCAATGAGAATCCATGAACCCTTTACCATCTGCCATGCATGTTCCGTCGCAGTGATTTTATTATCACTTCAGGATCATTGGCACTTGCTAAGTTGGATATCAAGTGATTTTCTCCATCCGTCCGTCAGTATTTATGTATGTAAACAAAGGTATATTATCCACTTTTATATATTACTGTAAGACTAAACAATTAGTGTCTTATGCACTAAACGGCCGGATGCTGTTTGTAATGAATTATAATATGTCCATATATTTTATACCAAATCATGTGACATGTTACTCCCTCCCTTTACCCTGTTTTAGAAGAGTGAGTTTAGTTTTACGCCGCAGCGACATTCCATCTTTGTTGGGGCGGTCTGTAAACAATCGAGTCTGGACCAGACAATGCAGTGACCAACGGCATGAGCATCGATCTGCTCAAATGAGAACTGATGATATGTGACCAACCTGACCACCCGATCCCGTCGCCTCTTACAACAAGCATGGGTTGCTGAAGATCAATTCTATATACATCGACATAAAGCGATTAGTGTTCCCCCTAGGGTTCAGAAAGGGCAGGGTAAATTCATGGAAAAGGGCACTTCATAACCTCAAAGGGCATGTTGGTGAGGATTATTGAAAAAAAATGTATAAGAAGTCAAATTGTCTTATAATTTCAATTCTAAAGTTCGTTTTTACTCTTCTCAGTTTGTATTTTAAGATTAGAATTTGAAAAAAGCATTTCAAATCTGGAAAATACACACTAGTCATAGTAAACAAAATAAAGTAAATCTCTATACATCGACATCAAACGATACAACGAGTGCACCTACGAGCTCGCATTTCTTTTTATTAATATACGCGTTTCTTCACAAACAAGTAATATCCGGTCACGGGATATGCAGAGCAGTCTGTGGCAGAGATGTTATGCAAAGTCAACACTGGGCAATAGCGTGACTCAGATTATCAATCAAACGTCTTAGCCTTCACTGAGGACAGATGAACCTGACAGATGTGATAGAGTCATTTTGTGTAAGGATTTGGTGTTCAAGTAATTGAAAGGGTCGACAAATTTCAATATTAACTTAGAGCTGGACTTTTGGACAAAATGACTCATGCTGAATGTGTGAAGAGATATTTCAAAGTATGTAGTGACACTTGGTGTGGAACTGGAGTTTGTATGTTCGGGTTCCTGCATTCGGAAAAAGAACTTGGTTACTCTAGCCAAACGGTTGGTTTATATTGTGACTTTTAGTCCATTTTGTGCATTTACATATGGATAGGTACTGGCTGTTTTAGGTCTGGTTCCTTTATAAGACCATGACCTTACCATGGAAGTCTATAGGAAATCATTGCGGTTTTTTTTTTTGTTTTGTTGGGTTTTTTTGGGGTTTTTTTTCATGTTTTGTTATGTTTTTTTTATTTTGATAAAGCACGACACGTTCAGAACATGTCAAGGGACGTAATTCTGTACGAAGGGATTCCTAATTTCTGTGCATAGCTTTGATAGGCACCACTGATAGTCTACATAATTATGTATTAAGGGGTCTTCATGCCGAAGTTGACATCTATAAATGCCCCCCTGTTTGGCCAGTCAAATTAAACATTTTGGGGGGCCAGGGTCGATATATATAAAGTCCGCTAAAACCCACTACAGACATATCCACAGTGCACGTGCAAACAATCATACCCTATCATAATGTTTTTCTAAGAAAATCATGTTTTTAAACCAGAAATGCTCACAAAAACCTTTGTTTCTGAATATAAACTCATCCAATTGGACAGATATAATTGATTATAGTGCACGTATATAATAATACTTTAAAAAGTAGAGAATAATTATTTGCCTCACGTGCACATCCCGTTTGGTTCGAAAAATAGATTTCTAAGAAATTGTGACCCTGGATGTATAGTTTGGCCTGAAACGTATTGATATGACTAAATTATGTGTATCACTGAATGATGCCATTAAAAATACATACACTATCTATAACGTATTGTGCTCTAAGCGAACTTTTAATGATAAAAACCCGTACATCTCGGGATGTACTGGATATACATTTTAAAGTGAAACTACTTCTAGTCTGCCTGAATGACTATGTTTTTGGAGTAAGACTCTGAAATCAAAATAAGCAAGCGCACATGTGCGCTAACACACTCACGCACAAACGTGCGCACATGCGATAAAACAACAATCAGAAACCTCAACAATTATGGAAACCTTTATCTGTAAATATTGCCAAAAAAATTCCTTATAACAAAATAACACGAACAAAACTACTTGTATACGTGGAACACAACATCAAGAAACACTGACTCTCCCTGTAGAATATTCACTACAACACTAGGAAATGTTGGGGACACAAAATCTTGAAAAAACCTTTTCAGGCTTAATTCCAGCACAAAGGGTATTCTTCACCAATGGACATGAAACAGCGGGATCAATACAGTGATCAAAACGTCCAGGTGAGATGTGCGACTCATTCAACGATTTGTGTAACACAAATGAATATATGAAAAAAATGGCGTTTCTTTATGATGGCTCTGAACTAGTTTTCTGTGACGGGCCTCGTGTCAAGCCATTGCTTGACTTTGGGGTTGGAAGCAACATTGTCCCGGCATTTCTTGACCAGAGGGTACTTGTCAAAGTCCACCATTGCTTGGACTTTGTCGCAGATGTCAAACACAGTCACGTCGGCAAGGGTTATCTGAAAAGAGATAACATTTATACTACTCGGCCCATTCATACCAAGTGATCTCAGGACTAAAACTCCATTACTCTAGCACAGAGAGGTTGTAGCTCTAATGTCGCTTTGTGCAACCAGTCCCTGGTCTGCCTGAACACTTGTCACAAAGAATGGTCACAACCATTTTCTGCAGTGAAGTTAGCTTCAAAGCAATGCAACACCCCATACTTTAACTTTAGGTCCCAGTACTATCTGAACTATTCTCATAGAGAATAGTAACAACCATTTTCTGAAGTTAACTTGGCTTCTAAACAATGCAACATCCCATACTCTAACTGTCTGCTTGAACTATTTTCACAGAGAATGGTTCCAACTATTTTCTTTTCTTTCGTACATGAAATTAGACCGATTCACACGACTGACACGAACACTGTGATTGTGATCCTGATGACTCTAATAATACTGTGATTGTGATCCTGATGACTAATAATACTGTGATTGTGATCCTGATGACTCTAATAATACTGTGATCCTTATTACATTTCACAGGATAATAATATTATTCCTGAGAGGGTAAGTCCCAAAATTTCAAAGTAAAATTAGCTCCACCAAACGTTTTATGGTATTCTTTTATTTATTTTTTAAAAATATTTTTGTATTTATTTTTTAAATATTTTATCATTTAGTGTTTTTTATATTAAATTACTGCTAACTACAATCGCTAACGGCCGAAGAGATGATGAAAATCAGGACCAGGGCCACACAGGTATCAAAACGTCCCAACAGTCCCTACTGTGAATATTGCTGAGCGCGGCGTAAAACTAAACTCACTCACTCACTCACCCTGCTGTGATGATCTGCCTTCAGTTGTTGATAGTCAGCCCGTATTTGTATTGTACTGTCCTAATTTGAAATCCTGTTTTAGAGTTGGATGTTAGTTTTAATTCTTGATATTGTGATATTTTAGTTGGTTTTACTGTTCTTCGTCGACAAGTATTTAAATGTTTTACATTTAGTTACCATATGGATGAAATATGAAATACTGCCTCTGTGACTAAACTTTAACTAACTCACTCACTCACTCATACATACAATGGTCACGATCATGGATGAAGGAGTGGATTCTTTAAAGGTATATTATAGTAATACTAAACCTTGAACATATCATTATGACTAAATATAACTTAGTTGATGAGGAGTGTGATTCGTTGCGCCATTATAAATATATAACACCATTATAATATGATAAGGACAAAAACGGTTCTATCTGTAATAGTTATACCATAAAATACGATCATATCGAACTACCACAGGTCATTACTCTATTTCCCGTCGTTCGCTATACGAGATATAAACAGCATGTGCTTTTCCCGTCAGTTCGTTATAAGCCAGTTCGGTATGCACGGAGTTTACTGTTTGCGTATCGAGATGAAGATTAATGCAAAGAAGAAGAAGGACAATTTGACATGTGGTTACCGAACTGCCGACGAAGAACCCTGTACTTTTGTTCTTCTCCAGCAGCTTTTCAAACATCCCAAAATACTGCGGCAGCTTTTCATCTTTGTTCTCCGCCATGAACTGTGCCTGTTCAGATCAAACACAAATTCCTTAAAATGAGTAAGTATGGTTTGCACCTCTTCAGAAACCTTGTATTCAGTGACAGTATATATTGTTCTCGCTCGATACCCATAGACCAGTGAAGATCCGGGTAAGAAATTGATCTTCAGTAACCTATGCTTGTGGTGAGAGATTACTAACGGGTGGCAAGTAGACACGTCATAGTATCCCAATTGCGTAGATCGATGCTCATGCTGAACTGTCTGGTTCAAACTTGTTTACAAAGCGCTGCCACATAACCAGAATTTTTTAGGGCGGCATAAAACTAAACTCACTCACTCTGCACCCAGAAAAGACGTGAACAAGAACCGGGCAGGGTGACAACAAGTACAATGTCTATCCAGCCACATATGTTGTCATGTAGCGAGAGTCTCACGAGGCCACGTGCACAGTATAAAATGCTGGCGAGTCATGGCACTGTAGCTTACCTTCCTGGCTTCATCCTTTTCATAAAAGGCTTTGATCAAGACATTTATGATATCCTGGATTATACCCAGGACCTGGTCCACTTCAAGGGCTTGGATATCTCCCGAACCATAGAAATCTACAACAAAACACTCACAGTTATAGCAGTAATAGCCAGCTTCTATACTAAAACATGAAACGATTATTTACACGCTAAAATGAGGCAAAGTGCGGCGCTAAATAACAAACAAATATTGCAGAAAGAAGGAATATGAATCCCTACTGAATCTCCTTGCCAGGAATCTAGCAATGGCGCTGCTCTGTCCGTATGCCGCCCCGTCCACTTCGAGAACAGGCATCTGACCGAGATGAATCTCTGGAACATAAAAGAGTAAACATTATCGAGATTCTAAAAACGCAATATCAGAAACTTCTACGAGCAGTGTTTGTATTGACAAAATAAATGCTAGGAAAAAGGTCAACAAGAGTCATAAGAAGGTGACATCCCCCCCCCCCCCCCCCCCTCCACCCACCCCCACACACTTAGAATGTTTTTCCGCTGGTTCGGAAAACTGCAAAATTCTGTGACTGTATTATGGGCCAAGAGATCGACATTACGACATATAACTTTTGTGTGTCTATCTTTCTGTCTGTCTGTCGGGGCAGTGGGGTAGCCTAGTGATTAAAGCGTTCGCTCGTCACGCTGAAGACCTGGGTTCGATTCCTCACATGGGGTGAATGTGTCCCCCGTAGCGATAATCCTTGGATATTGCTAAAAGCGACGTAAAACTCACTCACTCACTCATTGTTTGGCAAATGTGACTGGGTGAGGTGTAAAATATACAAACAAACGAACCACGCTGAAGAGGAAGCGACATAAAATACTTGCAAATATGCATCAGTGATCGAGTGGACAGTTCACACGTCCTTGAACAGTGCAAAGTCCACTGACAGTTACATTGGTCTTCCAGTAAAAAGCTCATTCTGTCAGAAGAATTACTTTCTCGAGATCTCAGTGTCGTCACTTTATATCTTGAGGGCCAGAAATTCTCATTGCCAGTTACATTCTTAGAAGATTATTATAGTTTGTTCAGAGCATGCAAGTGACCCTATATCAAAGTCGAGATTTTCTTCAGACACGCGTCACTTTGGTGGTATTATTGTTAATGATACCAAAATATGATTCTTGGAATAAATACTACCAGCAAATGTGCGCGGATAACATTAAAACATTTGCACCGTTTACAACCTTAGACTCTGCGATCTGACCCACTTAATGTGATGTAACCCCAGACACCGAATCGTGGCAGTTGGGATCGATGTCAGGTGTTCCCACTTACGTTCCGATCTCACACGAATGGACAACAACCCAGAGGCCGAAATGCATCTCCATAACCCGCCTGACAACCCGTGTTTCCAGTGGTACAGATAGATATTCTAGTAAGTGCTTACTCGGTTTCTCGGCAGGCCATGTTTCCTGTGTGAACCGCTCGTCCGTGTACTCTTGTCCAGCTAGGGCAAACAGAATCCGAGACACCTCGCCGAACCCTTTGGCGTTGAAATATTTAAGCTTGTAGGTAGGCATGTCTGATCTGTGGAGTGCGTCCTTCCCTCGTTAGAATTTCGAAGTCGACTGGCAAGGGTTAAAGTTCTACAGCAGCTAGATATCAAAACCGCTGATTCATTGGAACGTTCTCCAAGGACGCTACTATCGTCGTCACGTGACTTCTAACTCACGCGTTGATTGGTTAAGAATGCATGTCAACACTTTTTCTCGATCAGGAGCAGCGTATCTATATACAAGATCGATTGAAGTATTTTCAGAGGCATGTATTCTAGTATTATTCTAGTATTACTGAATATAACATAATGTGTTGGGACGCCTTGATGTATGCGCCACATCACTCATGCATAGAACAGACTAGCTGTAAAATATGTCCGGCTAACAGTACGTGCAGGCCTTGCCGAGGTCGATTGTCGGGGCGCGCGTTAGTGCCTAGAGCGCTTAAGGTATGTGTGTACTCAATGCGAGATTAGGCGACATTTAAGCCGGGCAACTAGGTATTCACCCAAATAAAGTACACGGCATTCAGTAAATGTGTATGGAAGGGGAGAGAAAAAGAGAGAGAAAGAAAGACATACACACGCTCACTCACCCACTCACTCACCCCCCCCCCTGTCATGGTTGACCTGTACCTACACTGGACATGGCATTTATCCATTGAAACAGATTCGTAGGTGGCAGGTGGGAACATTGCGGTGAGTGAATATGGTTTGGCAATACACGTATTCAGCAATATCACGACGGGGGAGAACAGAAACTGGCTTCACACAGGGTACCCATGTAGTCACACACTGTACCCATGTAGGAAATCGAACTCGGTTCTTCAGCACCCCTTTAATCACGACCGTTATCATATGTTCGTGAACAGGTTATAGAAATACATACATACATATATATATACATACACACACACACACACACACACACACACACACACACACACACACACACATACATACATATATACATATATACATACATACAGATATACATACACACACACATATATACCTGCATGCACACACTCACACACACACACACATATACATACATACATGCATACATACATACATATATACATACACACACTCACACACACACACATATACATACATAGATGCATGCATGCATGCATACATACATACATACATACATACATACATACATACAATATTTGCTGATACATTATGCCATACGCAAGGATACCTCTGTACGTGTCCTGCATTAACAAAATTAAAAGAATTCACCCTTTCACCCTTCACCTTCACGATTTTGAAAGTGAAAACGGGACAGTGTCATGAGTACGTTATCATTGTAGTTATATAATAGTGATTTAGAGATTGTTAAAAGTATAATATACGTATAGTTTTCTGTTTTACATAATGACCGTTTCTGTTATATGTTATGACCAATGGTATTCCCTTATTTTCTTTAATTTCTCCGCTCCCGTGGTCCGTTATCACTATATTCCTTGAAAACAATCCAACCCATGTCAACGTCAATGTCAAGGATTTCGACATGTTAAATCTCTCTCTCTCTCTCTCTCCCATATATAAATATATATATATATATATATATATATATATATATAGATAGATAGATAGATAGATAGATAGATAGATATAGATATAGATAGATATATATGTATTTAACGCGTCGAAATGGAAGAGCAGCTAACACAAATGTGCAGTATTTACTCTACGCGTTGTACATGACCTTCCTGTCTCTACAAACGTGTTCCTATAACCACAAGTTAGTTTAATATTAAAGACAAAACGCTGTCATTCATAATGTAATATTTGTTTTCTCTCACAATGACGATCCCTACTGCTGTTTCAAAGAACTGTTTCGCCTGTAAAACGGCGTGTTAAATCGCTATTACACAAAGTCGATACAGATATACAGCGGGGTAAGTAAGTGAACATATTTTGTGATCACTCTGGTCAGATTGTTTGTCTAGTACCCCGTCTTAGAATGGCTCCATAATTATTACTCGTATACTGAACAACAAAATAAACGAAAGTTTCGAAAAAAATAAATGTCATAAACGTAAACGTTCGTGTTAATGTCTTCTTTTAAAACATGAGAAAATAAACCGTTGCGTTTCTTTTGCTGTTCAGTATATTTCAGTCTACACTGAACGACCCACTGTCGATTTGACCGAATTTCTTTGTCACATAGTTATGTTATTTACATTTCTCTGGGACATGAACATGCTTCAACAGGTATTGTGTGTGCTGGTTAAACTCTGTCACTGGTCCTTTCTATACTCGTATTGACCCGTGAAGGTCTGGGGTAGAATACGCCTTCAGCAATCCATGCTTGCTATAATAGGCTGCTGTGCTTGTCGTAAGAGACGACTAACGGGGTCGGGTGGCCAGGCTCGCTGACTTGGTTGGCACATGTCGTCGGTTCCCAGTTACGCAGATCGATGCTCATGTTGTTGATTACTGGATTGTCCGGTCCAGACACGATTATTTACAGACCTCCGTCTTATAGCTGGAATATTGCTGAGTGCGGTGTAAAACTAAACTCACTCAGTCACTAACTATACTCGTATTTGACCACCGACCCCATGTATTGGGCAGATGCAAATATTCAGGATTTCAGCGCTAATAGAAGACCGTTCAGATTTCACGCCCTTATCATACGTCATGTTGTGTCCACACTCCTTGAGTCGAGAACAGCGCGTCAAGACACAAGTTGTGACAAGTGAATGTCTGGTTTACAATCTCTCGTTGGCAACCCATACTTGCAGTAAGAATCGACTAACGGGATCAGGTGGTCCGGATGGTTGGTTTGATTGATGTTTGTCATTGCACCGATCAATACTCAGGGTTTCAATTACTGGTTCAGAGTCGATCACTTACATACCACCTTCATTTACCAGGCATGTGCCTGAGTGTTTTGTTAACCAGCAAACATGAGTGAGTGAGTTTAGTTTCATGCTGCTTTTCGCTTTTAGCCTCCAAACTCCCAATACAACGCGAGTCTGGAATATGTGCCAAGTCCTGATTAGCAAGGTGTCACGAAGAAAGTCTCTGGATTCCTTTGTATCACAGTTAATGAATCCAATTTTAAAATCGTATTTTTTCTGTAAAATATGTTCATTTTAGATGTTAGTTTGATGCATAAATGGTGAGATGGTTAGAGATGTAAAGAGGTGAGGAGATCTGCGGTTCCAGATGAATGAACCATATTGTTTTGCTTCCGAAAGTAATAATCGCAACAGATTATCCTCTGGTGTGTTCGTGCGTACGTGCGTGCGTGTTTGTGTGCATAGGTTGAATAGTGTTCGCCCACCCAGGCAGGAGAGGTAACTAGTCCGCTATGAGCCTCATAAAAAGTCGCCCTAAAACCTTACCTACCTACCCTACCTACCTCATAAGAAGTCTTAACATGACACATTTTTGTCGGCGATGTTGAAGCTGTCCACTAATATCCATGGATCCCCTGTCAAGACGATATACACATTTTCCTGGCCTACATCAATCCGTTTGACACTCCCTAAACCATATATTTCCCTAAGGTCTGATCATTTCTGTAATTCAAAGCTCGAAATGCAAGTCTAGATTTTCACAAGATCTTAGTCTCTGGGGCTCTTTTTCAGTTTTGGGCGGAGCTAGTCTGGTGGTTAAAGCGTTTGCTGGTCAAGTCTAAGATCCGGTTCGATTTCGAACATGGGTACAATGTGGGAAGCCCTAGTACCGATCAGTGATACTGCTGGAATATTGCTAAAGGTGGCGTGCAATCATACCCACTCACTCCTATTTAATAAGAATGGCAGTATAGATGTGCAGGTGCACAATCTGAACATCACGATCAGGATGCCGTTACACAACCGAGTTCAACAATTATCTGAAACATGAGTGTAGATTAGTCTCGACGTCCATGTATGGCCCTTGTAACGTTGATAAGAGTGCAGACATGGTCAGAGAAAGTCCTCGCACAATCTTAGTGTAGAGTTTGACCTGTGTTAATTACTTAAATAGGTCTTTGGGCAAAGTGTCTCTATGTGCAAGGTCATGATAAAAGATAGGATGTGCGTTATGATAGGCCTTGGTTCTTCATTAAGTGAGCTACATGGAAGTGTATCGTGAATACTACACGAGATCTCATTTCATACGAATTGTACGAAACCAGTGACCTTAAGATTTCTGATCTCGTTTTCGCTCGGTCAGCTACCATAGGAAGGACACACGTTTCGTATAATTTGTATTTAATACGACCGATTGTGGTATTTTGTTTATTACTTATGACGTAAATGCATTAAATTGGCACAATGGCATATTGTTGTTATTTTTATGGTTTAAAACCGAAACCGGTTTCATAAAGTCTTTGAAGGGCATTTAGAAGTGAAATGCATAAAGATGTTTCATAAAGATGTTGCGGAAGAATTTTGTACGACGAATTTTGCATGACGTCTTGGTAACCGATGCATCGTCTCGTACAGCCTGCTACAGTAAACTACGTTTACTCCGTAGCATCGCGTTTGTTGGTGTGCACTCGGCTAACATGCCCTGATGGAAGCGTTGCGTTTATGTTTTTCGACGGATATAATGCCTCGATTGTTCGATTCTTCAACACTTAAACAGCGACACGCACAGAGCACAATGCATATAAGTCGTAGAATGAATGAATTTCTGTGTTTGTAGTGAATACACAACTAGTTCCGTCACAAAGTGACCCAGTGAGAGGTCATGGGGTATCCAATAAAATCGTTAGAACGTTAGAGTCGTTACCGTAGAGGTCAGCGCGTTACGACACTCGTGTGACGTACGAGAATAGCATGCATATTACCAATGCGTTGACCACAGGGGTAATAAATAAACCTATCAGATATATGTATTCATTTCGGCCTCACAGCCTAGAATACAATTGTATTTCGACAGAACACATGTCAGGTAGTGTTCAGTATCGAAGCCTGACTTTCAGTTTGACAAGAAAACCTTCTCTGGTATCATTTCAAAAACAAAGCGTTAAATTGAACAGTAACTGTTGAATTTTATACTGTTATTTCGATCTGCGTCATTCCAACAATGCGAGTCACAGAGATGCTTTGTCCTTTGCTCATACAAACACGTGTTATCGACGTCGTGCGTGTCAGTTCAAGTGTTTAATAGAATGAAAACATTTGTTCGTGTTCCTGGCTGTCCATTAAATCTGTGTTTGCGGTCGTTTGGCCAACCATTTGGCAATTCCTGGGTTTGCCTTGACCTTCTCTGCGTTGGCTTTGACCAGTGGGAAACGTTCTACCAGGCCTTGATCAAAACCGCCTGAATCCAGAAGGTCGAATGCGGCCACATCGGCATATCCAAGCTGGAAACCATATTAAAACATCCCCTCAACATTTTGCAAGTGATTTAAAGTGTATCGAAAGATTCAGTCACTGTAATTTTCTAAACATTTAGATTTAGAGGCCAACATTGTGTAATTAAGGTGGATACGTTGTAATGATGGACAATCGTTTAGTAATGTCCCTCTGTAGGTTGTGTTTATATACTGACACAGAAACCTAAGTATACTACCATGGGAATACGAACTTGTTATTTGATTGTGATGTTGTTTCATACGATTATCACAGTCGTATTTTACACCATATGGTTCCAGTGTTTCGGCGACAATTTTCAGGCAAGTAACGTTTTAATAACGTTGGTTATTAATTTGCTCAAATCACATGTCCATGTTTATACTAATACCTTGTTGCCGACATAGAAGCCTGTGTTGCTATTTTTCAGCACAGTTTCAAGGAAACCCAGATACCTAGGCATGTTCGTTTCACTGTTTTCCTTGGCAATCTCCACCTGGAAAAAAAATACAGAAATAATATACAGATTGCGATAACTAAAGAAAATTGAAATACAGTCATCAACACCTTTCACCAAGCATTAGGATCGCGAAGAAAGTATTTCCACCACATGTAATTAAATAATAGAAGTGAAGTGAAGTGGTGAAGTGGTGTAGTGAACTACTGTTTAAGCCGGCGTTCATGATTAATACTTTATGAGGCGGTGCGTGTGTTTGTTTTTGTTTTTTTAAATTTTATTTTAATGTGCCAGAACACTAACATACCAAGTCGCAGTTTCAATAACATGCAAGACACACTTCATACAGTGCACTCAATACGTCCAGCCCCTGTTTTATTCCTTAAAGAGAACCCCAACTCGCGTTCGATGCAGCTGGGAACCTTCGACTTTCCGATCAATGCATTCATGGTTACTGGTAAACCTGAGTGTCTATTCCATATTCTGGAAGTCAGAGAATGCAGGTTTTGGTAAAGAATCGGTCAAATCATGCTGATCGTCAGAGGCAAACAACGGGATCGGGTTGTCAGACGCTCTGATGCTTGTCATCGTATTCCAAATGTGTCCACACAAGATTATGTGCAAATCACTGTCACATAGTCGGAACAATGCTTTGTATGGTTTGAAGCAACAAACAAACAATATGCATGTGTACTATATTTCGAAATTGGACCGTACGCTGTTCAAAGCATTCAAAACTCATAACAAGATATATCAACTTTAAGTTAAAAAATTACAGTGAATACAGTGTTGATACATTCTGAAGCACAGAACCTGTTGCTTGGCAACGTCACCTTTCTTGCTTCATCCTTCTCCATGAAAAATCGAACCAAGGCTTCACGTAAGTCCGAAACAATTCCAAGAACTTGATCAACTTCTAGAACTTCAACATCAGTGTTGCCATGGAAACCTGGTTTAAATCATAGATCAATAAAACCATATCGTGTTCATGTGATCCATATTGCCGAGTCGTTTATTGACCATGGTTGCGTAACTTGAATGTGTCAGAACTCTTTGATTCCTGCTACATACCGTCGGTCCTGTAAATAATCGAATCTGGACCAGACAATCCAATGATCAACAGCACATGCATCAATCTACACACCTGCGATGCCACAACACGTGTCAACCGAGTCTGAGAGCCTGACCAGTCTATCCCGTTAGTGGCCGTTTACGACAAGCATGGGTTGCAGAAGTTTAATTCATACCCGGATCTTCATGGGTCCCAGAACTTCATGAATGACGTTCAAATGACATGACGTATCCAGCTGACTGGCCACCTATGATAGGTACTGCTTATCTGTTGTTTAACGCCACACTCATTAAAGTTCCGACTACATGGTGACTGTCTGTAAATAATTTAGTCTTCACCAGACAATCAAGTGGTCAACAGCATGAACATCGATATACGTAACTGGGTTTGGATGACATGTGTCAACCACGTCAGCGAACCTGATCTCGTTGGTCGCCTCTAACAGCAAGCACGGGTTATCTGTTTAATTGACATGTTAGAAGTTGCTGAATAATAAAGTTGATGAATAAAGGAAGGATTGGTACTTTATGAGAGCCTGAGTTTATGTTTAGATATGGACTATTTACCTGGGTACATGACGAGGTATACATATAGACACCAATCATAATGGTATTATTGTCAAGATGTGATATAATAAATAACTTATCATTTATACACCGTGAGTTGCTGGGCCCCGTTCCCCAAAGAGGTCGTGTCTCTAAGATGATCGTAGCTCCCATACTTCAACATAGAGTTACGACTTCCTTAGCGCTACCATCGTGTTGTAGAGTGGCGCCCTGAAGATTAATTCTAACTCTGATCTTCACGGGTCTAAATATATACTGCCTGTACAACTCAAAAAACGTCCTAGCCAAGAAATCCCCTCCCATTATACATCAAGTTACAAAAAGACCCGTGAAGATCAGGGGTAGAATAGGTCTTCAGCGACTATGATTGTTGAAAGAGGCGGCTAAAGGGATGAGGTGGTCAGGCTCGCTGACTTGGTTGACACATGGCATCTTATCCAAATTGCGAAGATCAGTGCTCATACAGTTGATCAGTGATTTGCCGGGTCCAGACTCGATTTACAGACTGCCGCCATATAGCTGGAATATTGCGGGGTGCGGCGTAAAACTCACTCACTCATTCATTTAGATTGAAGATGACTTGTAATACAATTATAGGTACAGCCGACTCACCAAACCGCCTGGCCAGGAAACTGGTAATCGCCATGCTCTGCCCGTACTGTTTCCCATCTACCTCCAACACAGGAAGTCTACCGAATACGTACTCTGGAATCAAAGAGAATATGCGTGCTTATGATTTCTATGTGTGCTTATGAATAAAATAACTCGACATATCATCAGTGGATATTAGTACACATCCTATGACGGTAAAACTATTTTTTACCGGTAGTGCTGGTTTCCAGAGACCTTTTTCATTTTTTCTAAAAAAAGTTAGCCTTGACCTGTCTTTGAATGAGAGCGTGTTTTTGTCACTGCCGATTGTCCTCGGGTTAAGTATCTATTTGCCTGACCCATTCAACATACACGCTACCCCCAGTTCAGTGACATTCCTTTCCACGTTTAATGCTGGTCTCAGCAAGACTATATGGCGGCGGTTTGAAAATAATCAGGGCTTGACCTGACAATCAAGTGAACAAAAGCATGAACATCGATCTACAAAACTGGGATAGGATGACAATGTGTTAATCCAGTCAGAGTTCCTGACCACTGTTAATAACTTCTTACGATACCTGGGTTGCTGAAGATCAGTTCTAACCTGGATCTTAACGGATCACAATGAAAACGACTAACTCAGTCGCACAGTCACCCTACTATCTACTCTTTAACTTGCCTGTTGACTCACTCACTTACTACTCACTGTCTTTTATCCCTGGAAAGTCGTCATACTTTATTCTGACGTCTTCATATTCCTGTCCCGCCAGAGCGAAGAGGAAACGAGACAACTCCCCTCGTCCACGAAAGTCAAAGTAAATCAGCTTGTATTGGGGCATGTTTCTATCCAGTTCCTCCCGCAGTGTGGAAAAGATTTATCTCTAACTTGTAAATATTGCGTTACGCGACGCAGTACAAAATTGCTGAATCACAGCGGTCGGAGGTCAAGGTCGACGTTGAGGTGCTCGTGTGGGAAGAGAACAATCTCAGACGTGAATGGGCTTCTCGGTGCAGCGTTTCTGAACTATATCAGACTGAGGTGACGGAGATCCATTGTGTCCTTCATCAGGACTCATGATAGTACGTACATGTAACTGTTTATCAGGTACAACCAGTGAAAGTAAAAGATTACTTTTTTTGCTAAATGCGACATTGACTGGTGCTGTTAGAGACCGCGCGTGCTTCACCTGTTCACGAACACATGGTAACACTCGTGATATTAAGGGGGCATTGGGATCGTCTATTGATAAATCACCCGTCACGCTGAAGACCCTGGTTCTATTCCCTACAAGGGTGCCATGTGTGCAACTTGTCTCTGGTGTCCCCCGTCGTGATATTGCTGAATATTGTCAAACCTTCACTTGCAAATGATTGCGGTAATGGTCTCATCCATCCGCCACGAATCAGTTTCAGTGGATACATGCCATGTTCAATGTGGGCTCAGGTCAACCATGATAGCACTAAATGAAGGCAAGGGCACAGCCACTTCGATGCAGTCCACGAGGACGGGAGTGATCGTAAATCCTACGTTTCTGACGCAGCTGTGTACTTCGCCACCTGACAGTGCGTTTACGAGGAGGAACGATATGCCTATGGTCGATAGAAACGATGCCCGTACCTTCAAGAAGATCCCGTCCTCAGGTGACTACACAATAGTAGGTAGGTAGGTAGGTAGGTAGGTAGGTAGGTAGGTAGGTAGGTAGGTAGGTAGGTAGGTAGGTAGGTACAAATCGTTGTGCAGCCATCGCAACTTTTTTCCGGATAATGTTTAAATCTAAGAAAGCTGTTGGGTATAAGTAAATGAAAAACATGTGTACTATTTATATCTATGTGGCAATTTTGTACAATGATAAAATTTGCAATCCATCGGTCCGTTTCTGACTCAAAAGGACTGTAGGTTTTGCGGACGACAAGAAAAATGTATGCATGTGTGTGCGTGAGTGCGTGCGTGCAGGTAGGTAGATAGGTAGGTAGGACACACAGAGAGAATGTGCGCATTTGTGTGTTTACATGTATGCATGCGTGTGTGTTTGTGGATGTGATCAATGTTCATGCGTCAAGGGTCACAACCGGTCGTTTCTCAACATATGCTTTATTCCTATACCCTAGTAGTAGTAGTAGTAGTAGTAGTAGTGGTGGTGGTGGTGGTGGTGGTGGTCGTCGTCGTAGTAGTAGTAGTAGCAGCAGCAGCAGCAATAGTAGCAGCAGCAGCAGCTGCAGTAGTAGTAGTATGCTTGATGGTAAATTTAGTGGTCCTAGTGTAATTAAACCACACTGCCGGTATAACAGCTAGTAGTACTTCAAATCCTGCAATTACCACCACTAGGACTACTAAATTTATCATCAAGCATACTACTACTGCTGCTGCTGCTGCTGCTGCTACTACTACTACTACTACTACAACTTGTGAACTGCAACTGCTGGTTAAAAAGAATACATGACCCATTTGAAATCGAGTTAAACTATCAATAGGACGTCAAAAACGCCAGAGGTCACAATGACCTTAGTCTACTTTTTCAAGAGAAGAAGACCCGTGAGGAGTTGACTATCAGGATCGGTTTGTGAAACCCGCTAACTTGGTTGACATGTCATCCTATCTCAACTGACCCGATTATTTACTCATCGCCTTCTTAAAGTTGCATAACAAACAAACAATCCAAACAAGAAGACCACACCTAGAGAGACCTTATGTGATGGAAGGAATGATGTAACGCACAGCTGAAAGTCATGTAATAGATGTACATACAGACAAAACGTTAGAATGTCACACAACAACGTTAGCGTCTCTCACGAGAAGGTTAGCATGCCTCAGGACGTTAGCGTGTCACACGACAAAGTTGGCATGTCACACGACAACGTTAGCGTATCTCGCGACGTTAGCATATCACACGACAACGTTAGCATGTCATGCGACGTTAACATATCACACGGCAACGTTAGCATGTCACGCGACGTTAGCATATCACACGACAACGTTAGCGTATCTCGCGACGTTAACATATCACACGACAACGTTAGCATGTCACGCGACGTTAGCATATCACACGACAACGTTAGCATGTCATGCGACGTTAGCATATCACACGACAACGTTAGCATGTCACGCGACGTTAGCATATCACACGACAACGTTAGCGTATCTCGCGACGTTAACATATCACACGACAACGTTAGCATGTCACGCGACGTTAGCATATCACACGACAACGTTAGCGTATCTCGCGACGTTAACATATCACACGACAACGTTAGCATGTCACGCGACGTTAGCATATCACACGACAACGTTAGCATGTCATGCGACGTTAGCATATCACACGACAACGTTAGCATGTCATGCGACGTTAGCATATCACACGACAACGTTAGCATGTCATGCGACGTTAGCATATCACACTACAACGTTAGCATGTCACACGACAACGTTGGCATGTCATGCGACGTTAGCATATCACACGACAACGTTGGCATGTCATGCGACGTTAGCATGTCACACGACAACGTTAGCATGTCACACGACAACGTTAGCATGTCATGCGACGTTAACATATCACACGACAACGTTAGCATGTCACACGACGAAGTTAGGATGTCACGCGACGTTAGCATATCACACGACAACGTTGGCATGTCACACGACAACTGTAGCATGTTTTTGTTTGTTTCAGCTCACACATAAACATTCAACGGCTGTCTGGACCAGAGAATCCAGGGATTAACATCAATAGCAGCGATCTACGCAGTTGGGATACGATGGCATGTGTCAACAAAGTAATCGAACCTGACCACTCGATCCCGTTACTCTCCTCTTACTACACCAACATGACCAAATCAAAAGAGACCTTCACCGCTTCTGAAGAGTTTTATACGTTTGATGTTTGAACAAAGATCTGTACATACCCGTGTACATCCTTGGAGGTCCGGGTTAAAATATTGGCTTTTAGTAACCCATGTTTGTCTTAGGAGGCGACTAAGAGGATCGAGTGGTCAGACTCGCACCCTTAGTTGACATGTCCTCGCTTCCCAATTGTTCATATCGATGTTCATGCTGTTGTTCACTGGATTGTCTTGTCTAGACTCGATTATTTACAGACAGTCAACCGCTACATTGCTGGAATATTATTGCTGTGAGCGGCGAAAAGCTAAAGTTACTCACTCATTAAAAGTGCTAGCTAGGCTTCTCGGTCACCTGTTCTTCCTGAGTGTACCCGACATCCTTATATACCTGCCCTGCCGGTGCAAGCAACATTTGGGAGGGTTCGGCATATGCCTTTATCTCGAAGTAGCGTAATACGTACCGCAGCGAGGCTGAATTTCCTCTGATACTGTCCACTCTTCCAATCTCGATTGCTAGCTCTGAACTTATGCTTGCAGACAACAGTGAGTCACATGTGCACTATCGCTGCAAGATTAATGACGCTATTGTTTGCCAGTATTGTCGGTATGTGTGAAATTTGTCCCTTTTCAAGTTTATCAAAGTTTGAATGGATCTGTAGCCTAAATGGAAGTATGAAGTATTTTAAAAGGATCACACGTGTCAGGCTAAGATATTGCCCACAAAGTATAGTAAACTCTGAAAAATCCATAAACACATGTATATGTTACTTTGTAAGCCACAGACAATAACTAATTTCAGGAACTCCGGTACTGCGACTGAGTACCCAGATTATTCTGTTATCTATACGTGACTGGGATTGTTCTTAATTTCTGTTTGTTGCGAATTTTCCTCCAAAACTACATCGCACATCAAGCCTACCATAAAAACGGTGAACAAATCCTCAAAAATGAACCATATACACCAAAACACAACAAAAATCTAAAAAATTCTAAAACTGCAACAATATCCTCTAAACCCGAAACAAACGCCATGTAGTGGAAAACTAATGGTTTGAAATGGAAACAAAACTCGCGTATCAGCTACAAGAACGGTCGTCCTGCGTACAAAACGACAGTCATAGCATCATAAGCGGCAGTAATGGCGTCCCGAACACAGTATAAATATCGTCAAAGATGGGGATTTGGTCAATAATGTTTTTCGTCACTATGAGTCTAATCTTTAACATTTGATATCGGGATGTAGCGCATCTACCCCTTATTGCTTGAAACCTATGGTCATACTTCTCAGTGTCAGGCTTTCGATCTGCGTACACACATGCACACACTCACTCACACACGCACTCACGCGCATACACACACGCGCATACAAATACAAAATTACGTACCTCAGAAAGTTCAAGGCACGGTTTAAAAGCGTCACTTCCGTTTTAGGAAAATACATATGAAGCGAAGGTTTTAAAATATCTCTATTTGTCAACAACGTACCTATGCTCTTGTGTTTCATAAAGGCCTTCACGGGTGACCTTCACGGGTTTTTCTTGCACATTAAACTACACGTAGTCATATAGTGCTCAACGCGGCGTTTAAACCACCTCGCTCACCAAAACAGCAATCCCCATTGGTCATGCTTCGTCTTGTGCCACGAGTTCAGGAAAACGTTTACCAAAGGCAATGGTTCTTTAAAGCACGCACGCACAAAAACACACACACGCACACTCAGGGCTGGGACGACCTTAAACGTGTCACGAGTGATCACTTTTGTGATCTTAAGCTCACTGAAAGTCTCTCAAGAACCTCACTGGAAACTTGATGTGATGACTACAGCTCGGGGCCTAGATTTTCAAAGTTCTCTTAGCGGTAAGATACTAGTACATGCCATACATTAACATTAACTTACGATCGTATCATTAAGAGAGCTTCGAAAATCTAGGTCCAGGTATACAATATAATCACACAGCAACTCAACAATCCTCTGTTTACTGAAACCAAAATAATTTTACAATATTCTAACAGAAAACAACATTTATTAAATCACATGTGTGTTCCTGCTTCTTAACACTGCTTGGTACTGTCAAGCATTTCTGTATCTAGTGCTACTAGTGTACTGTCAAGCATTTCTGTAATTAGTGCTGGTTCTTAAAGAGTAATGTCCATGTGTCCTGGGTCACATCTCTGTAACCGGACGTTTCTCAAGGTATGCTTTGATTCTAGGGTTGGCCAAAACGATGTCACTGCATTTCTTGACCAGAGGGAAATCTTCCAGTTTGACCACTGACGACATTTTATCAGCGACATCGAAGACGCTAACGTCTGCAAGAGAGAGCTGAAAACAAACGTTAAGAGACCTGAATATAGGAGTAACGTAACGGTGTTATGAGATTGTTACTTGTACGAATCGAGTGTGAAATTTGGCACGAGTTCCGCATAAGTCATGAGACACACCTGCTCGAATGTAATAAGTTCTTTATTACCATTTTATTCATGAACGTTTCTGCAGCAAAACAAGGTATATGACGGATTTCTTAAGTGACGTCACTTTCAGTATTTCAATAGTGTTTACTTTCTTTTTCATGTCAGTGTGTTTCCGATAGACGTGTTATTAGTTCGTGTTGGTGTGTGTGTTACCTTCTTGCCAACAAAATATCCTGTACTGCCATTTTTCTTGAGTAACTTCTCCAACATGCCGAAATATAACGGTACTTTGACTTCCTTCAAATCCTTCATCTTCTCGGCCTGGAAGGATAAATCCGTATTTATATACAGCACATATTCTGGGAGCCACAGCCATGTAATTGATGGAATATTGACAAAAGCTATGTTATATATACACTTGTAAAACTCATCTCCTGACATCTTGCTAAAACGGTTGAGGTTTTCATATTTCATTTCAGCACCGTCACAAAATATACCATCCAAAAATGAAACGCATATGCGATTTGTGTCTTCAAAAATCTATTAATTGTCTATTGTGTTCACACTGTCATCAAAATACATGTATGTAACAAAAGTGTTGATTTTACACAACTGCACTAGTAAAAACGATTTTTAAGTGAAAATGTTGATTTTGATGAGATATCTTACAAGGATTAGAAAAACATCGCTACAACGCCAGGGTCCCTGGACTTCAAAGGATAACTGGTCAAACTGTCTAGAATAGGTTGAAAGAGATTGGTCTGAGAACCAGGAAACCCGACGTCGGGGTCGTGCTACGTCACCACCATCGCGCTCAACGTCTCCGTTATCTCAAACTACCCACTTGGTTGTATAGACATCACCTTCTTCTAAACTGGTGTAAGATTTCATGCACTAAAGTCTGTCTGTGGACGAGCTACACTTGTTTGAAAATACATTTTCCACAATACAACAGATTTCTCGTCAATGCGTTTCTTTTGGGGGATAGTATACATGTATATACCATCGACACAACTCCACTCTGTCGGCTGTGACCATGGCATTCAGAAACGACCTTTCCTTCAACTGTTCTGCCTTATTTCAAAATGTGATTGAAAATTCAGGCAAACGTTACGCAGTCGAAACATAGTTTGTGATTGCATCAAAATGATATCATTCACTTGCACAGCTGTGTCCCCCGTGCATCCCATAGGCTCTGATTTTCATGTTTCGTTTGGAGATTGCTTTTTATATGCTGAACAAAATTAGTTAGGGATATTGGTATTTGTATGACTGATATTTCATCAGTGTGTCAGTGAATACATGGGTCATTAGTCAGAATTTCAAAATTTATATATATCCCTAACTATTTTTGTTTAGTATACATGTAGTTCAAATGTATTTTCGCAAAGGCACTACAGATAATTTGGCAACATTTTAGAATTAGGATTACAATTTACTATTAAGTGAAATCCACTAAAACGGAGTGCAAGGTTTATGCTTGCTGCGAATCTATTATCAGCAGATCCTGCTACGCCTAAGAGATGTAAGGCGAATAGTACACTCATCTCCACAGACAAGGATTACTCTACCTTCACGGCTTCATCTTTCTCGAACACGGTTTGCATGTAGGCCATGTAGACGTCCTGGATAACACCGAGGACCTGGTCCATCTCAAGGGCCTCCAGGTCGCTGTTACCATAGAAACCTGATATAGATGAAATATGTGAGTGATCTCAAATAAGTAAATGAGATAAAATAGGGATACTCTCTCTCTCTCTCTCTCTCTCTCTCTCTCTCTCTCTCTCTCTCTCTCTCTCTCTCTCTCTCTCTCTCTCTCTCTCTCTCTCTCTCTCTCTCTCTCTCTCTCTCTCTCTCAAATGTTAACTCACCAAATATCTTGGCAAGATATCTGAAAATAGCGTTACTCTGGGGATAGGCTGTCCCATCAATCTCAAGGACGGGCAACTGCCCCAGTGGTGTCTCTGAAAAATAAAGTTATACAAGATCTGCATATTTAACGAAGTTAACGAATCAATGTGGATTTCTCTCTCTCTCTCTCTCTCTCTCTCTCTCTCTCTCTCTCCCTCTCTCTCTGTATATGTGTGCGTGTATATATATATAATTATTATATATGTGTGTGTGTGTGTGTGTGTATTGCGGAGTGCGGCATAAAACTGAACTCACTCTCTCAAAAACGCTCTCCAACCCCCTCTGTCACACGCACACGTACATGTAGATAAAAACATGTTGAGTTACTGATTCTTGGGTTTCTTTGCTCGTTATATGAACTACTTCACTCTGCTAAACTTCACCATTCATATTCATATGTGTGTACGTGTGCGTGCGTGTGTATGTGCATGTGGGTGTGTGGGTGCGTGCGTGCGTGCGTGCGTGTGTGTATGTGTTTCTGACGACCAATCTTTTACCCGGAACATCATAGGCGAAATACGTTGTGACTGCTGAACATTGACTACTGAACACTGTCACGTGATGCTGATCCTTGTTCACAATAGAACAGCTAGCCATGAATCGACGCAAAAGATAACGTATTCCCTACTCCATCAGTTACCTCAGATGATTTTGGGGCGGTGGAGTAGGTTCGATTCCCCCATGGATACAATGTGTGAAGCCCATTTCTGGTGTCCCTCACCGTTTTACTGCAGAAATATTGCTAAAAGTGACGTCACATTAACTCATTCACTCACTGTGATGATTGTACTGACTTAAACTAAATTAACTAACATTGTTTAAATGTATTCATAAAATGTGCCTTTTCCACAGTAGGTGTACCACACACAACATAACCAATCAGCAGACACAGTTCTATCACGTGTTGTATATTGCAACTGCTGATTTAGAAAGGATTCCTGAATGCGAAGCACTATTGAAATCAGTTTGGCGGCGGTCCCTAAACAATCGAGTCTGGACCAGACAAATAATCTAGTGATCCACATTAGCATCAATTTACACAATTGGGGATACGATAGCATGTGTGAACCAAGTCAGCGAGCCTGACCACACGATCCCAGTACTCCTCACACGATAAGCCTCGCTGAAGATTGACTCTAACCCAAATCATCACGTTTGGATGACAAAACTCACGCATGCAGCTGAAAATTATAAATCAGTTCTCATGTCCGGAAGGTTTTGAAACGCCCTAGCGAAATTCCAATCCGACGTTGCCTTTATTCGATGAGAAACCGCACGACATGAGAATCTGCCACTTAATCAATGTGCAACGACTTGTAAAAACGTGTCATATAAAGAGTTACTTACTTGATTTCAAGGACGGCCATACTTCCCTATCGACCCTGTTGTCCTCAAACTCTTGTCCAGCAAGGACAAACAAAAGTCGTGACAGCTCGCCAAAGGCCCTGACGTTGAAGTAACTGAATTTATAAGTCGGCATGGTAAAATTACCCTGTGAATATTCCGATCTACTATCCTCGACTGTTAGCTCAGAACTGACGCCCGCCCGCAGAAAGTGCTGAGTCACATGCGTGTTGTCGGTGAAGGCTAAAGACGCCACTGTTATCCTGACCTGCCGTTCAAAGGTTAAGGTTAAAAAAGTAACGACAGTTTGTGTAGGGTTAATAAACGTCTCAAATATACGTGTTTTCCATCCATATTGATCTGTTACAGTCACATAACCGGAGCACTATTCAGAATGGCGTTAAAGTGAACTCCCTCCTACAGAAATCTAACCTACTTATGAGATTATTAACATCCCTCCATGTTCGTGCAAGCAGCAGAAAGTACACGCCTCCGACAACTTACATTATAAGGTTATGCACAATGTGATACACACTCACATACACGTGAATGTTTATCTATTACCTATTTATCTATCTGTATATGTATCTCTCTCTCTCCCTCTCCCTCCCCTTCCTCTCTCGCTCTTTCTTTCTCTCTCTCTCTCACTTTCTCTCTCTCTAACTCCCTCTGTCACACGCACACATACGTGTAGATAAAAAAGTGTTGAGTCACTAATTCGTGGATTTCTTTGTACGTTGTATGAACCACTTCACTCTGATAAACTTCACCATTCATATGTATGTATCTCTCTCTCCCTCTCCCTCACCTTTTCTCTCGCTCTCTCTCTCTCAGACACACTTTCTCTCTCTCTCTCTCTAACCCCCTCTCTCACACGCACACATACGTGTAGATAAAAAAGTGCTGAGTCACGGATTTCTTTGGACGTTGTATGAACCACTTCACTCTGCCAAACTTCACCATTCATATGTATGTATCTCTCTCTCCCTCTCCCTCCCCTTCTCTCTCTCTCTCTCTCTCTCTCTCTCTCTCTCTCTCTCTCTCTCTCTCTCTCTCTCTCTCTCTCCCTATATGTGGCTGCTGTTCTCGACTGAGAGAGGGAGTGGACTGGGGCTCAGTTCGGCTAATCGTTGTTGATAAGATTTCAATATATTTCTTCAGTTAAATGAGAATTTTCACTTTTTCGTCTCGCGACATTTCCTCGTTGATGCTTGACAGAACTATTCTTTGCTAGGAATAACCTTTCACATGAGACATGCCAGCATCGCTGACCGGCAGCAGTGTACGTGTTCACATGTAAACTGAAGTCATGATTCCTCAGCTATCCATTCCACGCCTTTCAGTGTCTCTACACTTCTTGGGAAATTTAAACAAAGCAATTGCAATGAAATTATATCTCTATTCCAGCGGTTTCTTTTTAAATACATCTTGTCGTAAATGTCACTTAATACAAGCAAGCCCCCTAAAGATAGGTTTCAAGTATAACGAGCTCACTGAGATCTGTTGAGATACCGGCTCAACAACATACATACAATATACATGCAACAACATGTATTCGCGAAACGTTTGCTAGTTATGAAAGGAATCCTACAACATCTGTGATGCGAATTGTAAATATGAGGGATATTTACAAATGTACGTACATCGCTTTGAAAGCTCTTAACCATAACCTCTTAACTTGGTGTAGCCAAGTGGTTAAAGCGTTCGCTAGTCAAGCCGAAGACCCCGGTTCGATTCTCCACTTGGGTACAATGTGTGATTTCCCATTGAGTAAGAAAGTTTTAAACAAATATGTGTTTCTGGTTGTTAGTAGGGTTGATTGTTTGGTATCACAGACAAACATTATTTCCGGTTGTTCATAAGATATCAACATTAGTTTAACAAGAATGCTAATTTTTGTATTTTTTGCGATATTTTAATGTTTAATTTTGTATTTAATAGTGGCTTTCTATAGCACCTGGTATCCAACTCGCAGCTGATCACAAAGTCTACCCCGGATAACCCAAGCTGCCTGCTAGGCGATGGAAGGTTATGGTAACATGTCTTATCCCACCGGGTATCCATTTTCTGATGGGTGTTTCAACTCTTCCTTTACTTGACTATTGTATGCTTGGTTTGACCTTTGGCACAAGACGTGATAGGTACGAGGTCTGGTTGCAGTATACCTGCATTTGAAACCTTTATATAAAGCGCTTGCTTAAATTTGAAATATTGTCGCTTTCCAGTTAGCGAAGTATGTAACTGTAATGAAATACAAATGTATTAAAATTACTTGCATCAGCGTTTTTCTAGACTTGCGTTCGGGCCGAGTCTCCAAATACACTCACGAGCCTTTCGTTATTTTTATTTAGAAAATGCTCACAGTTTTTTTAATAAGTCGGGAGTTAAATCGTTATTACAATTTGACTTCTTGGATAATTTTAGCATTATTTCACTAAGCACTGACCACTTATACACAGGGGCCAGAGCCGTGAAGATCCGTGCCTACATTTTCGAAGCTCTCTTAGTGATAAGAGAGTCGTAAGAGCCATACATTAACATTAACTTACGATCTTAGCGCTAAGAGAGCTTCGAATATCTTGGCCCCCGGGTTATAATAATAATCCTCAGCAACTATGCTTATCGTAAATGCGAGCCATATGCCATCGCATCCGAATTGCAGACCGACGCTCAGGCTGTTCATCACTGGCATGTCTGGTCCAGATTCGGTTATTGGAAGAGTGGAATGCAAAATTGTCAATGCATTTCTTGACCAGAGGGTAGTCTTCCAGCTTCAGTATATGCCTCTGGGGTTTTGTCATAGACGTCAGGTATACTAATCATCTGTAAGTTCCTTTTGTGGTCCTCGTGATGGTAGAAGTTGTTCCACTGATAGAAGTAGCAGTAGTAGTAGTAGCAGCAGTAGTAGTAGTAGCAGCAGCAGCAGCAGTAGTAGTAGCAGCAGCAGCAGCAGCAGCGGTAGTAGTAGTAGTAGTAGCAGCAGCAGCAGTAGTAGTAGTAGTAGTAGCAGCAGCAGCAGCGGTAGTAGTAGTAGTAGCAGCAGCAGCAGCAGCAGTAGTAGTAGTAGTAGTAGTAACAGCAGCAGCAGCGGTAGTAGTAGTAGTAGCAGCAGCAGCAGCAGCAGCAGTAGTAGTAGTAGTAGTAGTAGTAGTAGTAGCAGCAGCAGCAGTAGTAGTAGTAGTAGCAGCAGCAGCAGCAGCAGCAGTAGTAGTAGTATGCTTGATGATAAATTTAGTAGTCTTATTGGTGGTAATTGCGGGATTTGAAAAAGTAGATTTGTTGCAAGTAGATGTACTATTAGCCATTATACCGGCAGTGTGGTTTAACTACACTAGGACTACTAAATTTACCACCAAGCATACTACTACTGCTGCTGCTGCTGCTGCTACTGCTACTACCGCTGCTGCTGCTACTACTACTACTGCTGCTACTACTACTACTGCTGCTGCTACTACTACTACTACTACTAGGGTATAGGAATAAAGCATATGTTGAGAAACGACCTGCTGTGACCCTTGACGCATGAACATTGATCACATCCACACACACACGCATGCATACATGTAAACACACAAACGCACACGCACACACACTCTCTCTCTCTCTCTCTCTCTCTCTCTCTCTCTGTCCTTCCTACCTACCTGCACGCACGCACACACATGCATACATTTTTCTTGTCGTCTGCAATACCTACAGTCCGTTTGAGTTAGAAACGGACCGATGGATTGCAAATACTCTGACATCCTTTACCTCCTTCGCCATCTCACCGTGGAAGGATGAAGACGTTACATGAAGCACAGATAAGTATAAACAGACAGAGGGTATCATCCCACTCACTTATTCCCTTAACAGAACCCTGGGGAATATTGTTTTACCTTTCATTGTCATAGTGTCATCCTTCAAGCTCGTCACCAGTGGTTCGGAAATAATTAATGTCCACCCGACTCCAGATTTGGACTCAGCCGTAATTATACTACCCCTGAAATGACATTCTCGACACTGAGGAAATGAAGAATGAGAACAGTGGGTTTTTTATGGATATACGACTTCTTTATTCTTTTGAGAATCAAAATGATTGATCAGGCCATTCATGTCAATGGGTTGATAACATTCGGGCGTATAGATCAACTACTGGTTATTTACACGCCAGGGTATACTGAAGTATTGCTATAAATCAAGGCTTGATATTGTATCGTCCATTCCCTCGATTATGGGTTGTGAATTCAGATTGTATTGTAATGACAAAACATCTTCCCAAACATAATCATCAAAGACGCAGTATGGCGACGAACTGAAATTAATCGTGTATGGACCAGATGATCCAGTGATCAACATCATGAGCAGCGAGTTACACAAATGGGCTACGATGGCATATGTCAACCAAGTAAACGAGCCTGGCCACTAAGTCCCGTTACTCGCTTGTTACAACAAACATGGGTCACTGAAGATCACTTTTCAACCCGGATCTTCACGGGTATGCCTCTAGTAGCTTGATTCACAAAGCAGCTTGAGTTTCAACATCGAAATTCAGCCCAGGAATCACACATTTATTCAAACTGCAACTATCGTGTTTAATAAACACGAAAGGTAAAACGCTAGTAGTTTTATCACTAAGTGGAGTTTCACACCAGTTTGATCACTATTTCAGTCACATGACCGCGTGTCGTCTCGGATGTCGGAGAAAAGAGAGGTCGTGACAGACCGTCATACACAGGACAAATCTTGAATTGCAACGGACCTTTATCCAGGGGGACTGTGGGGTAGCCTCGTAGTTAAGGTGTTCGCTCGCCATGAAGACCTGGGCTCGATCCTCACATGGGTACAACGCGTAAAGCCTGTTTCTACGGTCATGTTCATGGTATTTCTGGAATTTGCCATGTTGGAAAAATGTGGTGGTGGTGATGGTTTTGTGGGTACGAGTGAATGCAGTAAAAAATACAAGTCCGCTACCATCTTTGAAACGTTTGGTTTCACAAAAGTTAGACTTCAAGTTTGTGAAGTACATAATACTCGCTTGGAGCCAGATCAGACGTGTATGGGGAAATCATTCAGCTGTTGGAAGTTGTAGTCACGATGTTTCGCAGATCGATGCTCATGTTGTTGATCACTGGATTGTCTGGTCCAGACTCGATTATTTACAGACCTCCGCCATATAGCTGGAACATTGCTGAGTTCGGTGTAAAAGTAAACTCACTCACTCACTCACTCACTCATTCACTCTATCAGTTTATCAAACCAGTTGAAAATCGTTGTTTGGCGTCTCCGCTGGCCATTGATCGTAGGTGATCCCGACATCCTCGAACTCCTGACCTGCAAGCGTGAACAGAAGTCTGGGCAGCTCGCCCATGGCTTTGTAGCTGAAATAACTGAATCTGTATGTAGGCATGATGGCGTGTATACGGGTGGGGTGCGACCTCCACCTTCAGCTGCAGTCTTGTCTTTATGCTCAGTGACAAGCAGTGACATTGTATGTTCAAACAGGGTCCCTGACTGAGCTAAATCAACATAGAGAAATCGTGGTGTGGGTTTTGAGCTGAGATGTAAAAGGGTGTCTCTCTTTGCACGGTATGACTTGTGTTTGCGTTTGGTAGTTCTTGTTGAATGACCGGGTTGGGTTTCTTATTTGAAACCGTTCACGAGTGACCTCAATCGTAGCACTTCATGTTATTTGCAATAACAACAATGAAAACTGCTTCAAATTAATCTCTAATGCTGGAAGAGGTGGTGGGGTAACCTACTAGTTAAAGTGCTAGTTCGTCACGCCGAAATCCCGGGTTCGATTCCCTACATGAGTACACCATGCGGAGCCCATTTCTGGTGTCCTTTGACGTCATATTGCTGGCATATTGCTAAAAGCGGCGTTAAACTAAACTCAATCCCGCATGAAACGACTGTCAAGAATTACAAAAACATATATCCATGGCATTTTCAAGGACCAAGAGCATCTTTGCCTGTATCGTTTCAAAAGAGCAAAAAATAACACTAAACTTTTACTGGTTAATCTTTTATTCTAATCCGCGCCATGCCAACGAAAAGCCGGAGCCACGACGCATATCAATTCTTTTCTTCGACAAAAATGTGTTGTCGATATGATGTGTGCCAGTTACAGTATACATTATAGAAATAGTTGCTCTTCTTTCCAGTGTTTATCGTCTACATCGTTGATTGCGGTCGTGTGGCTAAATACTTGGCTATTCTGGCGTTAGTCTTAACCTTCTCTACGTTGGCCTTGACTAAGGGGAAGCCATCCACTAAGCCTTTCAACGCGCCAGCAGCATCAAGAACATCGAAAACAGCAACATCGGCATATCCAATCTGGAAAGATTATTTTAAACTATAATCTCAGTATTTTGCAAATGACTTACGATTCGTCAAAATCGAAATTCATTATGATCTGTAGAAAATCGTTTAAATTAATCACACAAAAGAAAAAGATAAACTCTTCATCACATTTAGGTCAATGCTTCAGTGTTCACATGACAGGAAGACAGCCATCTTCTCATGAAATTCGCTCAAACGGATATTGATATTGAGCACATATATATCATTGTTTTAATCTTATTCTGAATACCAAAACAAACTCGACTATAACAAATTACATGAACTATTGAGTGAATTTAGGTTTATGCCGCACTATGCAGCAATATGCAGTTTATGCAGCAATATTCCAGCTATATGGCTGCGGTCTGTAAGTAATCGAGTATGAACCTGCCAACCCAATGATCAACAGCATAAGCAAATAACTACGCAATTTGGATACGATGACATTTGTCGACCAAATCAGTGAGACTGACCATCCGAACCCGTTTGTTGCCTCATACGAGAAACGTGGGTTACTGAAGATCAATTCTCACCCGGATCTTCACGGGGATAAGAAAGCATACATCTACGTTGGATGATGGCTAAACAAAGACGAAACAGTTATTCGAAGAGGATGCAGCTGAAATGAATCTCGTCGTTGTTTAGACCTTATGTTTGTAGTGTTTCAGAAACTGTTTAAACCTTTACAATATTTGAATAATGTTAATAACGTTTTTAAAAATCTAAATTTCATGTTTATATGTCCAATTGTCCGACAGTTTATGTTCGATGCCGTACCTTGTCTCCGACGAAGTATCCAGAGCGGTTATTCTTCAGCAGGGTCTCAAGGAAGCCCAGGAACTTTGGTATGTTCGTTTCATTGTTTTCCTTCACTATCTCTGCCTGCAAACACATACAAACAATAGATAGATATTGCAACATTAACCAGAAAAAATGCACTAATCTACGTATTGAAGCTTTCAAGCTGAGTAAAACGTAGACAGTAGTTTCATCACGTGAAATTATCTCTGGTAAAATGAAATGTTTGACATTTGAAGATTAATGTGCTTGATAAGATAACTATAGCCTGCATTTGTGTATACGTGCGGGTGTGTGTGAGTGCGTGCGTGCGTATAGGCATCTCAGTGGGATGGTGCTAGTTGGATTGTGTCAGAACACTGCTATACCATGAGCGTGTTTAAGTTGGATATCCTACACTGATATACTCCGAACGATGTATTCCTTTTCTATTACTCAACCGTTGAAAAATATCACTGTTTAATAAATCTACAATTTTATTACACATTGTTTAATAACTTCGTAACAACAGTTTGAAATAACATCGTGTAGTAACATTGCGTGCTGTCTGAACCATTTGCACCGTTGACGATATCACTGTTTAATGAATCTACAGTGTTATTACACATTGTGTAGCAACATTGTGCAATAACATCGATATGCTCCTGGTCACATGACCAAAGTAAAGTGATCAAAACAAAATAGCGGCTGTCATTCACTACACATCTCAAAGAAGAGATATTCAACTATCCTTTGCTCTCGATCGGTTGCTTGTAATAGCATTTACCTAAAATTTTGAGTCCAATATTCTCAAAATCCATGCCCATGCGTTCCTTTTTGAATGTGTATAAAGCAAGTGGTCTAGATAAAATGCTTAATTAATGCTTAATTACAAGCGTGTTCTTCAAAAACGTATACTGCATAACCAAAAACCTCTATAAATATTTTCTGTTCAAAGCCTTCCAGACTCTGTTTCAACATATGTTTTGTTCAGAGAATAATAACATGTTGCCAGGCAACGTCACCTTTTTGGCTTCATCCTTCTCTACGAAGACTTTAACCAAGACTTCCAGGATGTCGCCTACTATTCCGATGACTTGGTCCACCTCTAGTATTTCAACGTCGGTTTTCCCATGGAAACCTGGTTAATAAATCGGATATCACACTGATGAGAACGATCCCCTGCTTGGAGGGTACTTAAATGTTGGATGGTAACATAACAACACATGGTATGGATTTGCATAGTCGTTATTATTTATAAAACGACGTCTCTGGGCTACATCTTGCCCTTTCACCAGTTCTGATGGCAGAATGTGATTTACAAGCAGAATACACTTGACAAAATAAGCCTGGGATATTGGTATTTTTATGATTGATACTTTATCAGTGTGTCAATGAAATCTCTAACTAATTTTGTCCAGTGTATATAGGTCGTACAGGAAGCCAGTGAGATAGAATGAATGATGGCGATGTACAGAGATGAGGGAGATTAGTGTCTCAATATTGATCATTGCATTAAGAACATTACAGACCGATGCCATAAAGCTACAATATTGCCTTTTCCTCTTAACTTCTTTGAACTCTGTACATTTCAGTCAAAACATATTACTTAATCTCTCAGAATATCTCAGTCTTTAATCCAATCTCTTTGGCTTCCTGTACATACTCTTCTTATACGTCATATTCTGTCATTCCCGAGATGTAAGGGCAAGGAGTAAGCCAGAAACGTATTGTTGTACAGAATAAAGAAGTTGTAAATCCATACCATACGTTGTTATAGAGCGATCACATACTGTACTGTTGGCCAAGCTGACTAATTAGTTGTGATGACCGAAGGTGTGCTAGGGATCTACGATCGTAGGTTAAAATGTCATATTCTCTGTTACATTTCACAGATGACACCCACCGTCATCACAGTCCATAGCTAGTAAGTAAAATTTAACACACAGATCGGCATTGATCTGATTTTATTGCAACGAACCATCCAAGTGGCCATGCCTGTTAACACTCAGCTGCGTCATGGTTGCTATGCAATAAACGTCCCAGTTCATGGCCACTAACAGTAACTCGAGATAACCATGAACATTATTTCACTCATGAACCATATTGTTCATACACCAACCCATTACACATCAGAGACGATGGGGTAGTCTAGTGGTTAAAGCTTTCTTTCGTCACACCGAAGACTTGGGTTCAATACCCCACTTGGATGCAGTGTGTGAAACCCAGTTCGGGTGATATTGCTGGAATAAAAGCGGGGCAAAACTAAACGCACTCACTCCACTCCCATTATACATAAAATTACAAATAGACCCGTGAAGTTCCAGGGTAGAATAGGTCTCCAGCAACCCATACTTGCCACAAAAGGCGACTATGCGTGACCCAAGAGGCGGGTGGTCAGGCTCGCTGACTTAGTTGACACATGTCATCGTAACCAAAATGATTAGATCAGTGCTCATGTTATTGATCACTGGATTGTCTGGTCCAGACTCGATTATTTACAGACACCGCCATATAGCTGGAACATTGCGAAGTGCGGCATAAAACTAAACTCACTCACTCAAATTATAGGTACAGCCGACTCACCAAACCGCCTGGCCAGGAAACTGGCGATCGCCATGCTCTGCCCGTACTGTTTCCCATCTACCTCCAACACAGGAAGTCGGCTGAATATATAGTCTGGAATTAAAGAAACATCAAAGCCTGCATACTGTTGAACGTGTAGTTATACCATTGAAATATCATGAAACCTTTCGATTCATCGTCTTAGCGGATCATTCTACGATTAAACGGTAAATGGAATCCACGATCTTGTCACGACAGACGTTGTCACGGCAGATATTGTCACTGCAGTTATTGTCACAGGAGATATTGTCACGACATTTATTGTCACGGCAGAGATTGACACGACATATATTGTCACGTCAATCAACACACACTCAACCAACCAACAACTGAACCATTCTACTATTGAATCAAAAACTCACTCAACCATTCATTCAGTCACTCACCCAACCATGCAGACAACCACTCACTCAACCACTCACCCACTTAACAACTCAACCGCTCACTCCACAACTCGTCCACCGCTCATTCAACCACTCACTCACTCGCTCACCCAGTAGCTTATTTAACCGCTCACTCAACCATTCATTCAACCACTCAACCAGCCGCTCAGCCAGAAGCTCATTTAACTACTATCTCCATCACTGACTTAACCACTCACTAAGTCACGAAGCCCCTTATCAACCTACTCACTGCCTTTCTGCGCTGGCCAGTTTTCCATCTTGATTCTGACGTCTTCATATTCCTGTCCCGACAGTGCGAACAGCAGCCGCGATAACTCTCCTCGTCCACGGACGTCAAAGTATATCAGCTTGTACTGAGTCATATCTGCTCTGATTTAGCTCCCTCAACAGCGGTCACAAGAGTGATGCAAAACGCAAGTCTACTGTTTAAATAGATCACCCGTTCAACGTGACTACGCTGAATTTGTACAGCGAGACAAAGTCAAGGTCGAAGGGGCGTCGCTCCTGTGGGAGGAGAAAATACAAAAAGTACAGAGTGTACTGGCCGCCACATTGCTCCACCGCTACTGGATAAAGTCAAGATGACGCTTTTGTATATCTGATGTCAGCACTCTATCACGTAACTGGGTTTGGCATGTTCAGAGTAGACAGAACCTCTCTTCAGACCTATAGTAATGTAGTATGAGCCATCCAACCCATATACCGCATAGTGTGTTATGACGCACCCTGACCTAAATACATTATAGTATGACTCAACCTGATTTAAATACTTAATACAGGTTAAATACCCCATGGTGTAGTATGACCCACCCATGATAAATACCACATAGTGTTCTGTGATCCACCCAGGATAAATACCCCATAGTGTAGTGTGATCCACCCAGGATAAATACCCCATAGTGTAGTGTGACCCACCCATGATAAATACCCCATAGTGTAGTATGACCCACCCAGGATAAATACCCCATAGTGTAGTATGACCCACCCATGATAAATACCACATAGTGTAGTATGACCCACCCAGGATAAATACCCCATAGTGTAGTATGACCCACCCATGATAAATACCCCATAGTGTAGTATGACCCACCCAGGATAAATACCCCATAGTGTAGTGTGACCCACCCATGATAAATACCACATAGTGTAGTATGACCCACCCAGGATAAATACCCCATAGTGTAGTATGACCCACCCATGATAAATACCACATAGTGTAGTATGACCCACCCAGGATAAATACCCCATAGTGTAGTATGACCCACCCATGATAAATACCCCAAAGTGTAGTGTGATCCACCCAGAATAAATACCCCATAGTGTAGTGTGATCCACCCAGGATGAAATACCCCATAGTGTAGTATGACCCACCCATGATAAATACCCCATAGTGTAGTATGACCCACCCAGGATAAATACCCCATAGTGTAGTATGACCCACCCATGATAAATACCCCAAAGTGTAGTGTGATCCACCCAGAATAAATACCCCATAGTGTAGTGTGATCCACCCAGAATAAATACCGCATAGTGTAGTGTGATCCACCTATACTACACGCCGCATAGCGTATCGTATGACTCACCTATAATAAATACTGCATAGTGTAGTATGACACCCCTACCCTCTACATCCCGCAAACCCCCATGCTAAATACGACATAATGCAGTATGACCCATCCAGCAATATTGCATAGTGTAGCATGACGCCCCCTGACTTAAATACATCATAATATAGGATGACTCAACCTGATTTAAACACTTCATAGTATAGTATAGCCCACCCTGGCTTAAATACAACATAATATATTATGACCCACCGTAGCCTAAAAACTATATGGTATAGTATGATCCACCTGGCTTAAATACTACATAGTTTTGTATGACCCACCTATACTAAATGCCTCATAGTGTAGCATGATCCACCCATACTAAATGTTGCATTGTGTAGTATGGCACACCCTTACTAAACACGGCATAGTGTAGTATGACCCAGCTATACTAAATGCCTCATAGTGTAGTATGACCCAGCTATACTAAATGCCTCACAGTGTAGTATGACCCACCTATACTAAACATTGCATGGTGTAGTATGACCTTCCCATAATAAACACAGTATGGTGTAGTTTAGTCCACCCATACTAAACACAGTAAAGTGTAGTATGACCCAGCTATTCTAAATATACTCCATAGTGTAGTATGACCCATCCATACTCAATACCGCGTACTGTACACGTAGTCAAATCATTTATCCATGGAGTGGCTACTGGTCATTTACGAAGAAAGTGCATCGTGTGTTACTGTAAAACATAACTTAGATATTACATTAAACCCGCGAAGGTGCGGGTTAGAATATGGGCCTTCAGTAACCAATGCTTGTGATAAAGGCGACTAACGGGATCAGGTGGTCAGACTCGATAAGAAATATCTTATCGGTTCCCATTTGCGTAGCTCGATGCTCATGCTGTTGATCACTGGATTGTTTGGTTCAGTCTCGACTATTTACAGACTGCTGTTATGTAGGTAGGATGTTCCTGAGCGCGGCGTAAAACTAAACTCACTCATTCACTAGTTATTACATTAACATATTTCAGAATTTTAAAACTTTTTATGACATTTTCCATAACTTTGCAAAAGATTTTGACAGACACAAACATTCCGAATTTATTCAGTATATAATAATGCATTGTAATCAAATGGAGGTGTTTTATGTTCCTGTAAATATTCATGCAGGTACAATGATGTTCATCTTCAAACCCTCGATTACAAAGAGGACTTGGACATTAGCTATAAACTGTATTGCTTGAAGCGAAGGTTTTCCATTTAGTATTGCCTTGGTCATATATTTGTTCTGGGTATTGGATGCATTGATTACAAAGAGGACTTAACCATTAGCTACAATCTGTAATGTTTGATGCGAAGGTTGTCCAGTTAGTATTGCCTTGGTCATATATTTGTTCTGGGTATTGGATGCATTGATTACAAAGAGGACTTAACCATTAGCTACAATCTGTAATGTTTGATGCGAAGGTTGTCCAGTTAGTATTGCCTTGGTCATATATTTGTTCTGGGTATTGGATGCATTGATTACAAAGAGGACTTAACCATTAGCTACAATCTGTAATGTTTGATGCGAAGGTTTTCCATTTAGTATTGCCTTGGTCATATATTTGTTCTGGGTATTGGATGCATTGATTACAAAGAGGACTTAACCATTAGCTACAATCTGTAATGTTTGATGCGAAGGTTGTCCAGTTAGTATTGCCTTGGTCATTGATGTGTCTGGACATCGAATGCGTTGATTACAACGAGAACTGTGCGAATGCTCAGAGTGTAAAAATATCCACTGGCCTAGTTCCGGTTTGGTCGTGTGTTTGCCGATAGTGTAAATAGTGTCTACATACATAAAATCTGTTATGAAGATTATTTACGTGTGATAACTGTTCATTCTGATTACATACATTCATTTGGCTATGGTTTTGAAAAAAAAATGATGTCCTATTTTGATTGCACTTGAATCAGAGATATTTGTTTTAGTTGTGAGAAGTGGATGAGCAGGAATGATGGTGATGGTAAGATGTGTTTATACAAGAACTTGTTGACATAAATCAAGATATTTATTTAACTAATCCAAGACTTTTTTCATAAATGAATTAAAATTACTTGCATTCGACATGAAACTACACATTCGTTTTGGTGTTTTGTTCTATTTACGGTGTGTTTACACTATCGGTAAAGCTTACGACCAAACCGGAACTGGCCAGTGGACATTTTTACAAGTTGTGCGCAAGAAATATATTGTGAAACCAGCGAATACACATATGAGACTACACATCATGCCTTTCACATAAGACTTTTAATACACATTGACATTTTACGGCTGTGACATGCATTTCTCGTTTGCTGCCCTTTCCCACGCCGTGTATAGACAGATGATAAATTTCCATTATGGATTCTACAAGAGGATCATACACCTCTACAAGGTAACCGTGAATATTGTGAATACAAGAGTTATGTTCCATTGAGAACACCGCTAAATGGCCGAAGGGGCCCTTGCTGACAGGTAGGTCCTGATTCTGTCGTTGGACCTGACGTTGTTTATGACGGCCTTGACATTGGGGTTCTTGTCGAGGATGTCATCGTCTATCCTCCCATCAAGAGTATCGAAGAGAACAAGGTCACCGAGGGTCAGCTGAAAGATTTGATAAAAATATATACATGCAGATGCACCTTTTAATAACGATCGGTCATATAAGAACTTATGCATCTACGAAGAGATGAGGGTGAGGGGTTGGGGTGGGGAGTTGAAGTAATCCATGTTATGAACTGATGTACTGCTCCGTTTAAAAAATCATAAATATTTGCGACTATCGTATGTGTCACAAATGGAAAAGTGCCTGAACATTTATTTCGATGAAACAATATGTGTCGAATTGTTTGTTTTGTATGTTTCTTGTTTTACGCCGCCTTCAGCAAGATGTATGACAGCGGGCTGTAAATAATCGTGTCAGGACCAGACAATCCAGAGATCAACAGCATGAACAAAGATCTACGTAGATGGGATAGGATGACATGTGTCAACCAAGTCAGAGGGTCTGACCACCCGATCATGTTAGTCGCCTCTTACAACAAGCATGGGTTACTGAAGATCAGTTCTATGCCGGATCTTCGCGAGTCGTTTTACAATTGCCAAAATAACATTTATATGCAACAGGAATGCAATGAGAGAAAGAGAAAGATTGTTTATACGGGTGCCCAGTGCTGTGTACATGAAAAGCACATAAAATGATAAAACAAAGGTGTTGAGAATGCACATCACCCGTCCAACATGGGCCTATTAGACAGTAGCGTGCTAAAGGATGCTACAACACATCCTACCTCGTTCCTAGCTCCTACCAAACATCCTCTGATTGTGACTATATCCTACATACTACACATGTCCTACTATTTACACTTCTGACCTGAGAAACATTGGTGCTTTATTGTTAGGGGTTCGGTAATCGTGAATGTGTTGGTGTGGATATTAGAGGGTGCCACAGAGAGACATTCACAGACACCTATTTTAGTTGACTACATTGTTTCGCCGTAACCAATCAGAGGTTGGTGAGGTTTAGAAAGTGTAAAAACCTTGAAGAACGTGCAGTAATCAAGTTTCTAAGAAAATGTGCTTGACACCCAAAATATCCTCGAACATATTTGGATAGACTTTCCTTCCAGTATCGTTGAGAATCGCAAGTACAAATATTTTGGCACGAGTTTCATGTTTCGATCATTATTTGAAAAAAACATAACATCAGTGAATAGGGACAAGTGCAACCGTATACATATTGTTATAGCGTCTAATTCAAGAAAGGCAACCATCGTCCAACTATTTCTTAAAAACAAAAACAAAAAAACTGTGTAGCCAAGTCATGTGAGACTTAATCGTCCTAATTGAGATGGCGGTAACGTACATACTTAATCTTTATCATTACCGCGGTCTACACCGTCTTGCCAGTCACCTTGTATCATACTGTCAGTGTCACGAATTACTGTACATGGTATTCATGACCAATAGTGGTCATTCCCCTTGGCTGTGTTCATCACATCAACTGTGTACTACAAAGAAGTGCTATTGTTATTCATCTACCCATTGCTTGGTCTTCGCCTGTCCATTAAAGTTAAAAACTGTATATATGCTCACATCTATATTATCACGTGGTCCGGTATTCCGACTGTCTGTGTAAGGACGAACGCGAGCAGGATGATACCGCTCGTAGTAAACGCCATGAGGTTGAGCTGGAACGCCGCTCGCAGGGAACGCCATGGGGTTGAGCTGGAACGCCGCTCACCTCATTCATGCATGCATGTTTGTGTCATGTCTTGTGGGACCAACTAAAGAGGTTTTGAACTCAGCTGTGCTTTCGTATTCGTAAACGTACACTTCATGTTAATAATGAGCAAATTCCCCAGTTGAAGTACCTTATGTACGCGTTGACAATTTTACCATCTTTATGAAGTAGATCCTACTGATACCTTTCGTAATTACAGTGTACACAATAACTGCTCATGTCACAGACATGTGTGCTGCATTATTTTATATTATGAAGATTAAAGTGTATCGTCAATATAATACTGACATCATAATTATACAAATTTGACTTGAGGGATGTAACTTACGGATTCGCCAACGCAGTAACCGTTGCCCTTGGCTGACAATATTTTCTCCAGGTTTTCGACAATTTTTGGTTTCGTCTTTTCTTTCAGGTTCTGCTGTATCTTGGCCTATGAAGTAAAATATGTGTTTGTTTTATACTGAAATTTGGCAAGTTGAACGTCGCCTGCAAAAGAATGTCCTTGGAATCATAGTTCTTCAACTAAAGCATGGAAGAATTCCTACCTTATATAATGCATAACTGCTAAAGCAATGGCAGAACACCGTGGTAACCATTACATGCCATATCACATTACAATAAATGAGTTAAACCAGGTGACATATTTCTCAATTATGCCTGGTATAATCATTTATAATCTTCATAATGTCATGTCATTAAACCTGACACAACATGTTTAAGATGTGTGGCTTACGGTTTTTTACCAAACATTGATGAAACATGTTGTCTGCTTCATTTCATATATAAATAGAACATTTTCTGTGTCTCATTTCATATATACCTAAAAGATGTTCTGTGTGTCATTTCATATATAAATAGAACATTTTCTGTGTCTCATTTCATATATACCTAAAACATGTACTGTGTCATTTCATGTATAAATAAAACATGTTCTGTGTGTCATTTTATATGTACCTAAAACATGTTCTGTGTGTCATTTCATATATAAATAACATGTTCTGTGTGTCATTTCATGTATAAATAAAACGTGCATCATGTCATATATACATAAAACATGTTCTGTGTATCATTTCAGTCATGAAATCAAACACGTTTGCGATATATGGTTTTACAGTTACTTACAAAACATTAATAAAACATGTTAAAAGACAGTCATGAAACTATACTCTGACACAACATATTTGAATTATTTTCTTTCATGCTTGCTTGCGAAACATAAATAAAACATGTTTATGATGTCATATCGATCCTGAAATCACTTTTGTGATGTATAGCTTACAGTTATTTATAAAACATTCATAAAATATGTTTTCATGATGCATTTCAATCTGATACAACATATTTGTGATATATAGTTTAACAATCACACATATAACATTCAACCTTGAAATTTTAATATGACACATCAGTTTTAGATATATAGTTTTAAATGTCTTAGAGTAACATTAATAAACGTGCATTAACCTTCCGTTCGCTGTCCTGTTCAAAGAACTCTTTGACTAATTCCTGGAAGAGGTCACCGCATATGCCGATGACCCGATCTATCTCGTACTCCTCCTGGTTGTTGCTGCCATAAAACCCTGTATTGGGGTAGAAAGTAAAAAGTGAAAGTAGAAGCCTAAATTGTCCCATCCTCTAATATCTATTCAATTCGCAGTACAGGTGTTTGCCTCTTTGGCTTGTCAGAGGTCTATGACAGGGGGATAGCTGTCACATTTTCACAACGCTAAACGTCATATGTATGTGCGTGTCACATGTCTTATACTTGCATGGAAAATTTACTCATCTATTTCCCATAAACGCGATCGATCTTCATCTTCTCCGACTTCGGTTGAGTTTCAGTTCTTGAACTGATATGACCACCAGGACCCCGTTCCTCAAAGCGATCGTAACTCCCATACTTCAACATAGACTTGCGAAAGCCCTAGCGCTAAGACGATCGTTACTCCCATACTTTATCATAGACATACGGCAGTCGTAACGCTAAGGTGATGGTAATTCCCATCGTTTAACGTAGACTTACGAGAGTCGCAGCGCTATGGAGACCGCAAATGCCATACTTTAACCAGGGAGACGATAAGACTCTGTAGGTTATCCCTACTTTAACAAATATTTACGACAGTCATAGCGCTAAGGCGATCGTAACTGCCATAAGTTAACGTAGACTTAAGACTGTCTTAGAGCTGCAATCGCTTTGAGGAACGGAACCCAGGATTTAAAATTCCTATTTCGCATTCATTTCAGTTTATCGAGTTTAAACCAACATTACTTCTGTTCATGTGGTAATTTCAATAACAACAACAATATATAATGAACGTGGTAAGTTATGTTAGCATTATTGTTTTGTAAATGCTAGAAGTACAATTTTAGGGATTACCGAATTCTTTGGCAAGGAATTTGGCAATGGCCTGACTCTCGGTGTAGGGTTTGCCATCGATTGTCAGCACCGGTATCTGGCCAAAGGGTGTATCTGAAACAGTGTAACGTGTAAGTATGGCAAAGTATTAATTACTGGCATTTATTATCTATACTGAACAGCAAAAGAAAGACACTTTTCGGAAACATTAAGTCTCATAAAAGTAAGCGTCCATGTTTATGTTTTCTAAGTAAAAAATTGACATAAGATGAGTTGCGATTCTTTTGCTGTTCAATATAGATTGCTCTTATTGAGGGGGTAAATACGTATTTTCAGAGAGCGTTTTGTCAGTGCATATGTACATGTGCTATCAATGCTAAGGTATTTGCCATCAAATATTGTGAGAATATTTACTGGTCGCTTTTTGAGGCACGCATGCGTTGTTGAAGGCTTATAGGCTTATTCTACCCTGAACGGGTCCTGCACAGTTGTGATACCATGGCATGTGTCAACCACGTCAGAGAGCCTAACCAACCAATCCCGTTAGTCACCTCTTGCAGGCATGAGCTACTGAAGACCAATTCTCTCGCTGACTTCGTTTATGTATGGCATTAAATCCAGCTTTCATCATTTGATGCTCAAAATGCCGGACCTCCAGCAATCCATGCCTGCCACGAAGGCGACTATGATTGTAGTAAGAGGCGACTAACGGGGTCGGATGGTCAGGCTCGCCGTTTTGGTTGACACATGTCATCGGTTCCAAAATGCGCAGATTGATGCTCATGCTGTTGATCACCGGATTGTCGATTATGTAGATCGCCGGCAAACAGCTGGGATATTGTTGCGAACAGGCGTTAGGCATGAAACAAACAAACAAACTCTCTCTCTCTCTCTCTCTCTCTATCTATCTATCTATCTACCTATCTATCTATCTATCTAGGCTTTTGCACGCCATACCCTATTATTCTGTAGTCTACTCATATGGATACTATAACACTCCACATAAGAAACTGCAGATAACGTTTCTGATTATAATCACCTTACTGATGACCTTGGAATTGATACTGTGAGCCAAGGTACAAGCATAATATTTTACCAACTACGTGATCACGATTGCAGCACCAGATGTTTGGTGATGTGTTATTCAAAACCTAGCTGGATATTAAACGCTCATGAATGAGTCATGATATTCTCAATTCACATTATCTAATGGCTACAAGTAACATGTGCGGCTAGAAATGTATGAATGGATCATAGGAGCTGCACGGAAAGTATTAAACTGTCGGTGGTTAGGTGACTGAGTTTAGTTTTACGCCGCACTCAGCAATATTCCCGTTGTATGGCGGCGATCTGTAAATAGTCGATTCTGGACCATACAATCTAGTGAGCAACTGCATGAGCCTAATTGGGAACCGATGACATGTGTCAACCAAGTTACGACAAAACTTAGTTTACCTTTATGGTAAGCAGGTGTTGCTCAAGACCTATTCTACCCCGGACCTTTGCGGGTCGCTTATTGGTAAAGGTTGAGCTCGTAAAGGGTGGTGTGGTAGCCTAGTGGTTAAAGCGTTCGCTTGTCACGCCGAACACCCGGTTTCGATTAAGCACATGAGTTAAATGTGTGAAGCTCTTTTCTGGTGTTCCCCGTCGGAAAGATATTTATATTACAGTTTAATGGAATATTGCTAAAAGCTGCGTAAATGTAGGACTCACTCTCTCACTTAGTTTACAAAAACCCGCACACGGTCGAAAATGCACCCGTACGAGTTATTATAATAGGGACGTATTTCTGGTGGCATTTTTATGCGCCAGATCTGCCCTTGGTTCGGCTGTGGAATCTTGAGTGAGTAATGTTTTGCGACGCTTTTAGACATATTCTGTCCAGAAAATCTTAAACCACGAGACTATCCCACCGTCCCGAATTCCCTCCCCAAATCCTCAGCCCCTCCCCACTTTTGTCCTCGAAGTTTATCCCATTACCACTGCAACTTGAAATCGATGATGTTGTATGCGCCCCTGTTCATGTTTTATGTGATGTATCTACATATTGTTTTCAGCATCAACATCAGCTGTAGCAACGTGTTCACGACTTCAGGGGCCTACGGTAAAAACGACGGAAGCGTCACCAGTGGCTAGTTTCAACCGCGAGATGTGTCGATACGAGCACCCAATACAGGGATGTCAGGTATGTTGATTACCGCCGTGGCATGATTTCACAATGACCTTTATATACAAAGTATAGACATTGACCGTCACTGGACACCGACATCGGCTTTAGCAAGTGCAGATTTCGTACATCTGAGACCAACGGGAAAGATATCTTTGTAGCCCGAAGTACGTAATTGTCAGGGTACCGTATTTCCTCTAATAAAGCCCCGAGGTAAAGCAAACCAACCGTTTAAAAAATAAGCGCCAGGTACGTTTGGGTTTTTTAAAAATGTATTCTACCTTGATCCCTAAATAGATTTAAAATGGAACTTTCTGTCCTCCATATGGAACGAGCTGGTGGATTTTTCAGACACCATCTCATCGTTGAAGCTTCAATCAGACAGTTCAATGTCCATAAATATATATGGGATCCGACGCTAGATGAGTAAGCGCCTGGTCTCCATTAAGCGTCAGGTCTGGAAGACTCTTGAAGAAATAGAGGCCCGGGAGCTTATTAGAGGAATACGGTATGTTTAGTCATTGGATAACCATATTTGGTAGATTCATATGGCACATCTTATCCAGATATTATCAAGAGCGCTTCTATCCCATTCACAAATTGTTGGTTGCTTGGTTGTTTTACGCCACACTCAGCAATATTCCAGCTATATGGTGGCAGGCTGTAAGTAATAGGTCTGGACCAGACAGTCTAAAAAGGTGTGGGTGGGTGTGTGTGTGTGTGTGTGTGTGTGGGGGGGGGGGGGGGGGGGGGTGTGGGGGGGGGGGGGGGGGGGGGGTGGGGTGGGGGTGTGGGGGGGGGGGGTGGGTGGGTGTGGTGTGATTGTTTAATTGTGTTAGTTGAAAGTGAAGGATATATGACATTGTATATTCACTCGATATCCGATATAGGCTGCTACCACGACCCAGTGCTAACATAACATTCAACTGTTCATAGCGGCACTGTGTAGATAGATATACTAATCGTCTATAATCCGTCGAAAGTGGTTCCGCTTCGCTAAACAGCCAACACAGCTGTTACAACTTAAGCGAATGATGAGGATCACTGACACAGTAACATGAAGCATAGGATACACATAAATGAACAAAACTCACTTGGCTTTTCAGCTGGCCATGTTTCTTGTGTGACTCTCTTGTCTTCAAACTCCTGACCCTTCAGCGTGAACAGGAGTCGGATTACCTCCCCACGACCTCTCCCGTTGAAGTACAGCAGCTTGTAGGACGACATGGCGGACGGCACTGCCACGAGCAGAATGAGGCAGAGAGCTGCAAGGTTGTATATTATGTACCTATTATGACGCCAGTAGCCTTGCTCTAAGGCCGTTAGTAATTTATGGCGACGGGCGTGATGATGATTTCTAAAGGAGGATCATTTACAGAGTGAATGATCCTACCCTAAATCTTATGTGCAAAGTACGTTAACACCCACATTCATGCGTGTCATGTACGAAGTCAGTTACCCTCTCCCCTCTTCCCATAATAGTTGTTAAACATACTTTTTGGACAGGCCTGTGTACAAAATTGCTGGGCCCCTACTGGACAAAAGGTGTAAAACCCCATCCTAATTAAAATCTTCCCTACACCACAAGCAGCAGCACCACAACATCGCTCCTTCGAAGAGGTACAAATCTAGGACGGTTATTTATTATTTTACTTTATAGACTTGTGCAAGTCGAGACGCCATCTGCGGTCGGGGTTGATGTACGCTGTCTCAGGTAACGCTACACCAAATCCGAAAGCGTAGTTAAACCAGCATTTTTCGTAGGAGTATTCAGTACGGGCTGAATCATCTTACAGCCGTGACTGGGTGATTTTCTGAAGGGTTTTATGGGGGTTTTAAATGTACCCCCATCCATTAATGATTACCGATGAGTTACTTAATGACTTATGCTGGATGTGACTACAATTTGTTTGATCTGGATTTCTAAAATTATTTTCCGTTTTCTTTTAACATTTTGTGCGGAACTTGGTTTGGGTTGTTCAGCTTCCTGTACTCGGAATTGGCTGAGATGGTCATTTTTTATATGTTCCTTGTTTCATTAAAGCCAGCCTATGCACACATATACGTGAAGTAGCTGTTGATGTCTTTTATTTTTAAAAAAATAAAGTTAATATAGCAGTCAATGGGGAAGTAGTCGGTTTTGTGTATCCTTTGGTAGCAGCGTCATGTAATGAAGCTTTGTAAGAGAATCGTTCCGGAGTGTCCCGCACTAGAATGGGAAATATTATACTCCAAATAACCTGGAAGAGTGACGTGACAATAAATAAAACCCAGTTCCAATGTATGTAAATATCATGTCTGTTTTGTCTCTGAAATAGAATTGTCTTCAGAAACCCATGATTGTCGTAAGGGCCGACTAACGGAATAACACGTCAGTGTGGTGTTTTCAAATGGGATAGCGTCACTTCGAATAACACCCTGATAACTAGCTGTGGAATCAGGTTCAAAAGACAACCGCAATCTACCAACAAAATGTCAGGTCAAAACAAGGGAGAGGCAGGTTATTTGGTTGTATTGTGTTACAATGCCCTAATAAATAAATATTGTACAGTGTCAGTGTTTGCCCTTAAACCTGAAAAGCTACAGGACCAGGACCTCTGTAATATGTTAGTCCTGATCAGAGTGTGTAGGCCCTTTATTTTAGATACAATATAAGTGATTCCAAGCAAACAAAAATGCGACAACAAACAAACTGAGTTATAGAGTTAAAATATAACGTGTTCGAGATTATATCCCAGAATATCCCAGTACACTTAATCTAAATTGTTTCATCGAAAATAATAGCCGTTTGACTTACAGACAAGATCTACTGATCAGGAAATAGCTAGAAATTGCTGAATGATATGTTCGGAAATAAAACAGTCTTAATTACTGGGGATAAAAAGTTTTCGGCCGTGAGGACCTGCAGAAAACAAAAGATGTGTCCGAGTGGTTTTTCAGTCGGCATCGGGCATAAGAGCCAAGTCGGGCGTTAATTTCGAACGCCGTATAGTGCGTTTAGAATACGAGCTATCACCACGTGGATTATTAATAAAAGATGTGTTGGTTTTCCGTCTTAAATAGAAAAATATGAAGCAGCCGTATGACAGTTCAGAGCTTAAAGACGTCGTATCAGTCATTGGCGCGTAACTCTCGTAGGTTCTTTTAAAGGCCACCTCAGTATAAATACGGCTAGATACATGAAAAAATGTACCTTTAGTCCTTATTATTGAAATTGTTTAGCAGTTTCACAAATACGTTTCAACGTGGTGATTTTAAACACAACTGGAACCATTGCAAGGCTGTAATCTTAGTTAGCCCACAAAAACATATACCGTTATACAATTACTAGTCGTGGATATACATCAAAGCAGATCTGGTTATTACGACTGTTATTAAGCCTACAGATGTGAAACTGTGAAAATGTCAAGTAAAGATTCCTGTAAACGTAAACGTTTTAAACCCTAGGCTAGCTGCAGCACAGCCTTACCAGCAATGTGCTAACAGACCTGGCAATGAGGTAATGGGACAGAAAATGCAGTGACACGATTTACTGATTTTGTTGAAACAAACACCCCGAAACAATGTTTGAAAATCGCGTAGTGGGCACGTGTTATTAGATATACACGTGCAGAGATCCAATTGTTTATTTGTAAAAAAGCATGGATAAAATTCCAGGGTTTAATTTCCAAACGTATTAATACGTTCCTCAAAGTGGACCGAGTTCACCAATGCTTGCGTCCTTAAAACGTTTATGATAATAGACACTCTTTAAGACTGTCAGAAAAATTGTAACTGGACACCTCAACCATAGGTGTATACTACACCTAGTGCATAAATGCTAACACTACTAACATTATGTTTACCTAGATGACAGTAGTTGGTGAAGTTAGCGAGAATGTTTAAACAATCTCAGCACGTGTTCGTTTTAGGTGTGAGTGACATTTGCAGCTTTGGTTATTTATTCATTTGGTCATGATAGGACATCTTACCCCAATTCCAGATATCTAACGCCAAACACCAACGGAGGTTCTCCTCGTTTCCTTTCAATATTTTCGCCTGAATACCGAACTACTACGCAATGACGTGAGTGAGTGAGTGAGTGAGTTTGGTTTCATGTCGTTTCTTTGCAATATTCCATCACTATTAGGGCAAGAAAACCTGAAACAGGCTTCACACCTTGTGCTCATTTGGAGAATCGAACCCGGGTCGACAGCGTGCCGATCAGACGCCTCAACACACACACCCTCCCCTCCCATCACCCCCACCCCTACCATCAACCTTATTGTAAAGATGCATGCTACACGTTCTATCCCACGAAGTAAATGAAGGAGGGTATTCCCTTGAGATGAACAAAAGCAACGACTGAGTGAGCGAGTGAGATCGAACGGCTCTTTGAAAAATATTCCTAGTATATAACAGCGTGCCAGCTAAATTGAGTGTTGTGTTGCGAGACTGGTGCATGGTCTCTGAATTCATATATACTGGACAAAAATTGTTAGGGATATTTGTAAATTTTGGAATTATGAATGATGATGTATTTATTCATTGACATACTGATAAAATATCAATAATAAAATATCAATACTGAAAAATACCAATATCCCTAACTGTATATTTTTTTAGGGAGACAAATTGGGGCATTAAAAGAATCCTGAAATTTGAAGAATCCTGAATGTTTGAGGTGTGGAATAGTTTCTAGACATCCTTGGTTGCCAAGTGATCATTGCATATATACAGTTCTACATATGTATGTGTAACCGCTCCTTGGTTGCCAAGTGATCATTGCATATATACAGTTCTACATATGTATGTGTAACCGCTCCTTGCTTGCCAAGTGATCATTGCATATATACAGTTCTACATATGTATGTGTAACCGCTCCTTGCTTGCCAAGTGATCATTGCATATATACAGTTCTACATATGTATGTGTAACCGCTCCTTGGTTGCTAAGTGATCATTGCATATATACAGTTCTACATATGTATGTGTAACCGCTCCTTGCTTGCCAAGTGATCATTGCATATATACAGTTCTACATATGTGTGTGTAACCGCTCCTTGCTTGCCAAGTGATCATTGCATATATACAGTTCTACATATGTATGTGTAACCGCTCCTTGGTTGCCAAGTGATCATTGCATATATACAGTTCTACATATGTATGTGTAACCGCTCCTTGCTTGCCAAGTGATCATTGCATATATACAATTCTACATATGTATGTGTAACCACTCCTTGGTTGCCAAGTGATCATTGCATATATACAGTTCTACGTATGTATGTGTAACCGCTCCTTGGTTGCCAAGTGATCATTGCATATATACAGTTCTACGTATGTATGTGTAACCGCTCACAAGTGCATATGTGTATATGTGCTTGAATGAAAGTGGTCTCCCTTGGAACAAGCTTTACCATTCTAGTTTCAGATCTGTGATTTCTCCCAGACAGTCTCCGTCTACCGGCAGTATCTATATGTGGACATTACCATGGAAACATGGAAACCTGTAAACAAGGCGCGTAAAATCAATACCATAAAACAAATGAGTAGGCACACTGTTCTGGACTGAATGTCTTCATGATTCAGTTCTTAAACACTCTTTCTTTCGTTGATCGATTATGTTTCAGGTATGTCGCATGTGCTTCATGTGTGAAAACATCTTGCTGATGAAAGAGTTGCACCACTGAAGGATGAATATCTTCTGTAGGCCCTACCGTACCGTATTATCTGACAATGGAGGCTGACAAAGCAACATTCTGACTAGTGTAGACTGTTTCAACACTTAGCTTCAAAATGTAATAAAAACTATGTTATTTTGACAGAAACGATTTTTTCTTATAAACTGAAAAGGATTTTTAGTTTTGCACCGCACTCAGCGATTTTCCAGCTATATGGCGGCGGTCTGTGAATAATCGAGTCTGGACCAGGCAATCCAGTGATCAACAGCATGAGCATCGATCTGTGCAATTGGGAACCGATGACACGTGTCAACCAAGTCAGCGAGTCTGCCCACCCGATCCCGTTAGTCGCCTCTTACTTCGAGCATAGTCGCATTTTGTGGCAATAATGGGTTGCTGGAGACCTATTCTACCCCGGGACCTTGACGGGTCAAATTGAAAAGGGGTCCTAGAGATTGAGAACTGATCCTGGGAAAATCTAGACTTGCTTCACTTAGATGTCTAGCATTGCACACAGGTCTGAACGGAAGGAGAAATAATGCGATCTAGGGACCGAGAGACAGGCTAGATGTACAGCTACAGTATGCAATTCTGGCAGGGTTGAGAATCCACTACACGCAAAACTCTAGTGTATATCTTGAGTTTGGTTCGAGAAATCGGGGCCTGACTTTGTATTGTTTACACCAACTACATGTAAACAGATGTACACAGCATCATTATACAGTGGAAGCTGTCCTAACCGGCTCTCACTGGGACTGAAGAATAAGTTTGTCTCATTTTACACTGTTTAGCAAACAATGAGAATCCAACACACCCTAATACAGTGGAAGCTGTCAAAACCAGCATCTATCCAATCCGGCAAGTTGACGACACTGGCATAAAATCTCAGTCCAGCCCTTGGATTGAACATTTATCACCAGCTCTACAATCCGGCACATTGTCTAAACCGGATTACCCTTTCAGTCTCAATGAGTGCCGGTTTAGACAGTTTCCACTGGCTATGCGGGACATTCCACTTCCTGCGGACATGCGGACATTTGCACAACTTGCACGTCTTCGAACACGTATTCCAAAGCAGAAAATTAGAACAAATTCATTATTTTTATGAGAGGTTTATTTCATGATTGCTTCGATGCAATCTCAAGAACAATTTAAGCATGAGAAACATAACACATTAAGCACGTACAAACCACCCAACCAAACTGAGACACTATGCATAGAAACCGGAAAAAGATGGGTTTTTCATGATCACACAAACATGGTTTTATATGATCTGATATGGTTTATAATGGAAATATTGTGTCGGGACATGTGACTGAAACGATTAGTGTGTTTGTGAAAGTCGGGAATTGGGGTGTCAGACCCGCTGACATGGCTGCCATCATGCAACAACTGCGTAGATCGATGTTCATGCTGTTGATCAAGGGAGTGTCTGGTCCAGATCCGAGTATTTAAAGACCACCTGCGCCTTTCATTTTGACAAATGAAAAGTTCGGCGTTAAACAACAAACAAACATATGTCCCTCAAAACACGTCCTTCAAAATACTTAGTCAGATCATAAATCGGTGTTTAAAGGACAATGCACATTTGCATGGTGGCTATATCCAATTGTGGTAAAGACACAATTTCATGTGTGAAACTGGCAAACTGTTTTATTTTATAGGAGTAATTTTCAACATCTACATCAAAAACAAATACAGTGTAAAGAAACCAAAAGGGCCGTGAGTACTTTTGAAGAAACAAAGTTTAGCACATGGACAGGTGAAAGATAAAACCACAATTTACACAGGTAAATATAGTTTAAGATACGTTGCAGTGTCTTTAAGTGTTTTACATTCCTTATTGCCAACAACGGAATAAATTTGGATCTGGTTGGATATATAACGTTAGTATTAAAATCAGGAATGTACAATGAGAGCTGTTGTGAATATAATGGACAAACGAGCAAAACGTAATAAAGCACTTACCTTATTATAACGGTGATGATGATGAGTTTATGACTCACATACCTGATTAACACACGTAAAAAATATTTATCATAACAAACCCTCTAACATATATTTTTCGGGTTCAAGTATAAATTTATATGACCAGTAACAATTTAAGAATTATGGTGAAGTAATTTTTGCATATTATTACCAATTCTGGATATCTATATCTCTGTTTCAAAACTCTTCCAAAACTCGTTAGTCACCACTTTCTTGCGATAAACACACAAAAGAACATCCAGAGTGAAATGAAAGTGCACGTACATGGGATATCCAACTACGATCGTCATTGTCTTCGTATGATAAGGCGAATCAGCTTGTCGTAAGAGGCGACTAACGGGATCGGGTGGTCAGACTCGCTGACTTGGTTGACACATGTCATCGGTTCCCAATTGCGTAGATCGATGCTCATGTTGTTGGTCACTGGATTGTCTGGTCCAGACTCGATTATTTACAGACCGCCGCCATGTAGCTGGAATATTGCTGAGTGCGGCGTAAAACTCAACTCACTCACTCACTCACTCTTCGTATGATACACAATGCTATTAACGTATCCAGGATTTTCTGTAAAACCTATTACAATGTACAAAGTTATCAAAGAGAGTGACGCCATCTGCAACTAACAATAAAAGCATATCATTAATACCATTTTTCACCAATATTTTTCGTAATCCACATGCATCCATTTCATCTACTAATTTGTTGATAAAGAAAAGTAAATGAACAGGACAGAGAATGCATCCTTGTCGTAGTCTAGATGTCGTTGAAAATGCGCGTACACTCCTTATTTTCGCACAAGCAGATACTTTATCATACATGTTTGTGAGAATTCGTATTTTTTTCGCACGTATGCCTTTGGACATAAGAACATATGAAAACTTGTTTCTGTCTAAATAATCAAAAGATTCTCTGAAAGTCAATGAAACCTGCGTAAAACCGATGTTTAGGTTTCTTAAATACGTGTGGTATAGGGCTTGTACAAGGAACGCATTATTATCAGCTATCGAGGACTAAACTAACATTCAGGGAACATTTCGTTTTAATCTAACCAAATACGTATTCTTGCCTCGAGATAAGAAGTGAATATTTCCAAATTACATTCTGCAAAGAGATTCCGCGATAGTTATTTGGATCATGAGGGCTACCTTTTTCTATAGTGGAATGATCAAGCCAACACTCTACCTATCAGGAAATATGCCATTCCATAGAATCTTAACCACCGATACATTTCTTGAAAGAAATTAAAATAAAAGATTCGGATTTATGTTCATTCTGTAATGAAGAAAAGGAATCTATTTGTCACTTGTTATGGGAGTGTGAGTTTGTGTAAACGTTTTTGTCAAACATTTTCTCGTGGTTAACAGAAGTTTGTGATCACATCCATCATCTCACGCTCACTATGGAAGTGATAATTGTTGGCTGTAAGAAATATGTTTTTACTGACTCTGTTTTTGACTTGTTCATATTCCTAGGGAAAGCATTGCTTGTATAAATGCAAACGCTGCTTTACCATATATTGCCCTGTTCAGAAATGACTTGAAATTGAGAAATACTGTTGAAAAATGTATCTTCTTTGGTATGTGCTGTAAAGCTGAATTTTATTCTAAATGGCTTTTATACCATAGTTTACTTAAAGATGGCTGAATAAACTAAACTCAACAAAAATAAAAACTTAACACCCTTTTCAAAGTCAATAATTGAATATTTTGGAAAATGGGTCTGAGATAACGATTGTATTCAATTCTCTTGAATAGCATACACATCATGTTTGTCATGGAATCGGTTCCACCGGAAATGCGACTACAATGTCCATGATAAAAAACTGTGCGTCACAACTTAATGAAAGCATGTCAGTATCGGGTGTGTCCTCCATGGGCGTTCACAACTGCAATACATCGACTCCTCATGTATTGGATGATGCGTCAGAACACAGCTTCGGTAATGCGCCGCCATATTTGTACCGACATGGCACCAAGCTCCTGCAAGTTCTGTGGCGGGTTCCTTACTTGACAGAGCCGCCTGCTTAACACATCCCACACATGCTGTATGGGGTTAAGGTCGGGAGATCTTGGGGGCCACTCCATGATATTGATGCCAGCGTTCCTGAGGAAATTCGTTCTTAAATTGTCCGTATGAGGTCTAGTGTTATCCTGTTGGAAAGTCAGACCTGGGCCATGAGCTGCCATGAATGGCAAAAGCTCTGGGACGAGCAGCTGATCCCTGTATGCTGCCGCATTAAGATTTCCCTGGGTGACAATGAGTCGGGATAGACCCTGACTGTTGATAGCACCCCAAACCATAACGCTATCGCCCCTCAAATCGACCCACTTCCTGTACGCAACACTGGGCATGGTGTTCTCTTCGTCTTCTCCAAACTCTAACCCTTCCATCAGCAAAGGTTAATGTGAACCTTGATTCATCACTAAACACAACCCTATTCCAATCTCGCGGGGTCCATCTCAGGTGCCGTCGTGCCCAGAGAAGACGTTGGTGTCGTTGGAAACGGGTCAGAATATTCGTCAACATTCTCATTAAACTCAGCATTGGTTTCCGACAAGTCGATCGTATTTAACAAGGACTTAAATATGTGAGCTACTTGTCTGCGGCAATCGAGATATTTTCATTAAACTTGCTCAGTTATTTAATCATAAAATATATTTCTGCTGTGTTTTAGGAGTCAGTTGCAATTTACCTTCAAACAGTTTGTGTTTTCGAACCTGAAAAAATACTTTCTTTGGATTTGTTTTGTTTTTGTTTTGTTTTTGTTTTTGTTTTTTTGTTTTTTTGGGTGGTGGTGGTGGTTGGGTTTTTTTGTTTTGTTTTTTGGGGGGATTTTTTGCGGGGTGGGGCGGGGGTGGGAGGGGCTTTGGGGGGTTTGTTGTTGTTGTTTTGTTTTGTTTTTTGTTTTGTGTTTTCTAACCTGAAAAAAATAATTTCGTTAGGTTTTTTGTTGTTTTGTTTTGTTCTTGTTTTTGTTTGTTTTGGGTTGGGGTGGGTTGGGTTGTTTTGTTGCTTGGGATTGTAGTTGTTGTTGTTTTGTTTTTTGTTTTGTTTTGTTTTTTTATTATTGTTTTTCTTCGTTTGCTTGTTTTTTATTTGGTTATTGTTTTCTTCTTTTTGATGTCAGTTGCCATTTACCTTGCGTCTTATAACTGGTTATTAACTAACAACGGGGAAAATTGATATTTTATCTCATTATTGTGTTAAAGGTGTCGTGTGGTGGGGGGTATCTGTATATATTGAATAAGTTAAATACTTCTCTTCACAAATAGTGGAAGTAATCACATTATGATAGATGCTCATTGAATGGCGAGCCCGCCTAAGCTGTTTCTCATTTTAAATATTTGGGAATTGTCATTTCTTGCAGAAATATACTTTACCAAAACATGTTATATTTTGGCAAAGGCAAGTAGATAAAGCCTTAGCGCCCATTCGGAAACAGTTCAATCGTTTTCCGGTCTTACCAGTTAAAACTTATTTCAGGATTTGTTATCGAAAATATCAGCCTATTCTCCTCTGTGGGTCAAAGTTGTGGGGTATTTCTGTTAAATTTAGAAGGAGAATATTCACACCAATTCCCTTAGCTTTGTACTTTGTTCTGAAATAAGCTGTAAAATTTCAAATGTATCGGTACTGGGTGATTGTGGCTGCATGCCACTAATTGTAAACATATGTTTACGTGTTATGAAATTCTGGCGAAAACCTGTCACAATTTCCCAAACTCGTTTGGTCAAACACTGTTACTATATGTTACAAAAAATACTTTGATTGCAAAAATCTGTAAAAATTGGGCATCATTTGAATTATTTTCGTAAGATTTGCATACGTTTGACAACCTCAGGATGTTTGTGTTGCGAAACAATTTATTAGCATATTTACATTAAGAACTAAAGACTGTGCATGAATCTTCAATGTTTACATCTTTCTGTACCTTTCTTTTATGATTAAACAGTCAGTTGCCACTTACCTTGTGTTTTGTAACTTGTTATGTTAATTCTATTGTGATTAAGCAGTGAGTTGCCATTTACCTTGTGTTTTGTAACTTGTTATGTTAATTTTATAGTGATTAAGCAGCCAGTTACCATTTACTTTTGATATTAATTTGATATATGTTTTAAACCAGCATAGTCCGCAGCCACCGTGTACCGGTAAATGGCTATATATGTAAGCTACAGATGGCTAATAGATGTAATAATTCTTACAGTACTGTGTATCAAGAAGGTCGGTGACTGGTAAATAGCAAAATTTGCCACCACTCCGTGACTGATGCACTAATGTGGATTCTGCCGTTACTGTCGTACCACTGATATATGATTCGATGCTTACAATGTGAATCGGTTGACTGCCCGGGTTAGATTATGTACAGACAACTGAATGGGCTGGCATATTGCTGGATGTGGCGTTGAAAACAAACACGCAAATAAATAAGTATAATACAAAATTGCGTGAAACGACTGAATTAGGTTGGCACAAAGTAATTATTTAATGACGTGACACAAACTTGCTGAGAATAGCAATTCCCATACCCAAATCAAATCTGGGTGAAGTGAGGTGAGTGAGTGTACAGTTCCATGAGCGGACCATTGTTTGAGCCATATAAGTACGAGTAACACCAATAATGAATATGATGTACTTAACCATAACTGGAATTGAACCCGGGACTTTGACTGCCCTCCAAACAATAGCGCATCTTACCTGTTTTTGTTTTTTCTTCTGATTTCCCTCGTCATTTGTAAGTATTCCAATACTTCTAAATTCCTTTAATTTGAATCCAAACATAAGACAACGCAGCACTCCTAACCCATGGGCATTGGGGTATTCTGACATGCATTGCAGCATCTTGGACCAGAGTTTGACCGCAGATTGTCCAGTCAGGGGGTGATAATGTGTCTGATCGTGCTGAGTCATCAAAACCACTGGCGCATTGACCAGTGTATGGTACAGTGAAACCATGATCTAAATAGTATACTGCTTGGTCATGGTGATTTTCCCCGGGTCTGTGGCAGCCAAGACTTTGAACGATGATGCTGCAACTTTCTGCGATTATCCGAAAGGATCACGGGAATAAGGCCTCTGGACTGGCTCAGCGTGTTTACAGTGACAGGTATAGTCTAGAACTACAGTGAGAGATGCCATTTTTGTTCTTCGGAGACCTTTACACAGGATGTGAATGCTTTGTGTTCGACATATGGGATGACTATTGTGTCCTGAAATATTCCATAGGACGGAGGACACCAGAAACGGACTTCACACATTGCACAAGTGTGCGGAATAGGACACCGTTTCAGAGTAACAAGTCGATGCTTTAATAAATAGGCCTCTCCGTCGCTCTCTACACACGTGTGCTTGAGGTCAACTGTCTACATGTATGACTTTCTTGTGAGTGTGTCTTTACACTTTAATTACATAGTTGCACTGGAGCACGTGCTACCCTTATGAAAAAATTAACATTCTGTCATCCATTGATTAACAACTGTCAGGTTTGCAAACACTGAATGATAAGTCGGCGAATTATATTCGCTGCGTCATTGCTGCTAGGGATTGTAAGTTATCGTCAGACCTGCGTACGGATGTGCATGCAGGTATTATAAAGGTAACACAATGAGATACCCTGCCATAGTTTCACGTGGACACCGAGTGAAACATATATCACGTCAGCCAAGTACTGAAGGCCAGACGAAATGGCTAGTGCGCATGCGTCAAGACAGAGGTGTTGGGTCTTGCGCCGACGGAAGACGTGGGGTCGCTTGTGAGAAAAAAATATACTCAGAACTGGGGTGCCTGTTACAAAAAGGAAACTGACCTCATAACGTTCTTACGACAGTCTCCTCAAGACACTATCCGATCTGCGACGTTTTAACGTTTGTTCCTCATATTTGCGGTTCTCTTACCTGACCGAATAATCTCGTCGGTCGCACAACAAGCAAATGGCGGACGCATGCACTGACGGGATTTCACTCAGTAGGATAAAAAGTCGCTTATGAAGAAAAAAAAACAGTAATCGTACAACACAACTTCTGAGGCAAATATTTAAGTTGGAAAGATGCTAAATCTCTCATGGACATGAGTACAGACAATTTTGACACAGCCTCGGCAAAGTGGAAAGACATGCAGAGACTTACACAGATACTGGAGCACAGATGTGAACGCAAACCTCTGTAGCCTGCTCATGTTCTTTTTAACGATTGCTCTGGAATAAAAACAACCCACGTTAAATCCACAAGAGAAGAACAAGCATGGTACCACCTCCTAGTGGTTAAAGCATTCGCTCGTCACGCATAATACCTTCGTTAGGTTCTCCTCATGGAATATGTGAAGTCCATTTTGGGTATCTTCCGCAATAATTTTGCTTGAATATTAAATCAAACCATACTCACTTGCTCACAAAGGGAGCAGTATCGAAAGACTTTCAGGAACCCGTTGTTGTTGTTAGGAGAAGATTTGAATTTTTCGGATTATACCAGTTTGGGGCCGAAATTCAGAGCTTTGTGTTCACAGTCCAAGATTGCTGTTCATCGCAGACGCAATGATAAGGGAAGTGAAGAATGTGTGTGTCGCGTCAGAAAGGAAACCTGTCAATTTCCAGGAATATAAATAAGTTCTCAGTTCCGGCCACATGGATACTCTTTCCGTAGCTGAGGGAGAGTCCACATACAATATCTTCACATGATGGATAACCCCATGAGTGTCTGCAATCCCCTATTTTCAGAGAATCGGAGAAAGGATACCCCATCTGAGAAAAGGGAGGGATATGCACCCGGCACTCTCCCGCTTGTTCACATGTATGTCTGCTAACCCCTGATTTTCAGAATACAGAGAATCGGAGAGAGGATACCCCATCAGAGAAAGTGGAGGGATATGCACCCGGCACTCTCTTGCTTGTTCACATGTGTGTCTGCAAGCCCCTATTAATATTTCAGAGAATCGGATGAAGGATACCCATGAGAGAAAGTGGAGGGATATGTAACGGGCACCCTCCCGCTTACTCATATGTGTGTCTGCTAACCCCTGATTTTCAGAATACAGAGAATCGGAGAGAGGATACCCCATCAGGGAAAGTGGAGGGATATGCACCCGGCACCCTCTTGCTTGTTCACATGTGTGTTTGCTAACCTCTATTAATATTTCAGAGGATCGGATGAAGGATACCCCAGAAAGTGGAGGGATATGTGCCCCGCACTCTCCCGCTTACTCGCATGTGTGTCTGCAAACCTCTGATTTTCAGAATACAGAGAATCGGATAAAGGATACCCCATGAGAGAAAGTGGAGGGATATGTACCCGGCACTGTCCCGCTTACTCACATCTGTGTCTGCTAAACCTCTGATTTTCAGAATACAGAGAATCGGATAAAGGATACCCCATGAGAGAAAGTGGAGGAATAAGAAGGAGCCCTTCTCACCAGATCGAGGGACATGGACCAAGAGGTATGTGAATGTGCACGAGGTATTTCTGACGAAATTCCATATAAATCATGTGCAATATTCCCTCAGTAAATTGACCTAAGATCAAACGTTTATAAATTGTTGTGTCAGGAGTAAGCCCGACTATTTTGACAACTCCAACTAGAGATATTTAGTTGACATTTTCCATGACGCAAATTAAACAATTATTTGAAAGTAAAATGCGTTGCAGAATTGTTCGGGAATAGTATTCAGTTTAAATACAACCGTTTGTGGTTTCGAGAGACGGACGTAATGGCTCATTTGCTACGATTTCTTATCTATATATTGAACAGAAAAGATATGTAGCCTCTTTTTGACAAGATTTTTAGTAGCAGACATAAACATGTACGCTTGCTTTTATAAGGGGGAAGAGTGGGAGGGGAGGGGTGCTTTAACATAATGATAATACGTGACACATAATACCCTTAAAAGAATTCGAAAACTCTGCGCGCCATCTTTGGGTAACTATATCACATCAAACAATCTTGGCTGATCAAAGAATATTTGGCTGTGTTTGGCACGACTCATGTCCAGATAGGAAGTTGCATGTCCGATTACTGCTCTCTGTGGTTATGCTGCAAAGAACAAAAAGCAAAACTTTTATGTAGTTCAAATAATAGATTGTTAGTCAGATCAATTAGACCCATGCTAGGATCGCAAGGAATACTATGATCAGATGAAAGATAGTCACAGTCGTGCAAGCATGGACACCAACACGAGTCATTCTACGAGGTCAGCGTCATTTTCGACAGGCTACGTTGCCTGTTCATCTCATTCTGCAGACAGCAGGCTGATTCTACATTTGATAAATGTTGTAACAACCTCTATGAAACTGAATAGGAAGGAACACTTTACTGCAAGAAGTGTGTTCGAAGTGTGAAGTTTAACTGCTTACTCAGCTGTTTTCTCAGTATTTGGTACTTGGATATCACTGGGTATTACGCTATCAATTATGATAGCATTTAACTGGTTGATAGAACTGAGTAGAATGTAAATCTGTCAACTAATCTTCAGTACCACATACAGTATCATAATAGATTAAAAAAGAGTAAACCTTTGAATACATTTATTTAACAATTTACGGTAAATACATTTTATATTCGATACAGCACTATTTGTGTCTCACGTTATTTTTCATTTGTATATTTACTCTTTTTTGATGTACTGCTTACACGCATGTATATTTAATATGTCTAAATATGTCGCACTAAATATGTCTTTGATTAGGCCTTGATGATGCGTCCGATAAGCGTTATCTCCACCGTGTGTCTTCACTGAAGGTCTGTCTAGCCATGAGATAGAGTGGAACGTGCATAATAGCCACATATCCCTATGTTTTAATCAAAAGGAGTAGGTACTCTTGCTGCCAGGTATGCTTTCATTCTCTCGTTAGATCTGACGTTGTGTATGATGGCCTTGACATTGGGATACTTGTCCATGGTGGCGTCGTCCGTTTTACCGTCGATTGTGTCAAAGATGATGAGATCACCGAGACTCAGCTGAATGAATTAAAAATCACTCTTGGTGTGAAATAATCAATGAGGTTGTTATTTTGATGGATATCGATCACAAGAAAGATAGGTGTGATATACAGATTTATATGCAAAGTGAAATCTCATAAAAGTAAGCGTTCACGTTTATGTCTTCTATTTAAAGACTTAACAAAATCATCATCATCATCATCGTCATCATCATCATCATCATGTAGGTTGTCAATAAAGACATGCCTGTTGTGAGCTCACCTTACTGCCCGCGGTGAAGCCAGTCCCCTTTGAACCCGCTAACTGCTGAAGTTTACCCATGAAAGTCGGTATCACCTTTTCTTTAAGACTCTTTTCAAGTTGTGTCTGAAACATAAAACATATATGCATCGTCAGTTATAGCAATGCGATTTCGTATGATGATGATGAAATTGTCACTTGTCCATGAATGAATTTAAAGAGCAGCATTAGTTCAACGTTTATGTTTGCCATAAAAAGTAACTATGCTTGTCGTAAGAGGCGATCGGGTGGTCAGTCTCGCTGACCTACTTGACACATGTCATCATGCTCCATTTGCGTAAATCAATGCTCATGATGTCAATCATTGGATTGTCTGGTCCATATTCGATTATTTACAGACCGTAACTGAAATATTGCTGAGGACAGCATAAAACAACAATCAAATAAACAAATAGTCCAGCGTCGCTATATTGCTTTGTGGTTCCTGCAAAGTCAGCATTATTGAAAATCTAACAACGTGGCCAGTATGTACCACCCAAACCAGTGATTGAAGGTATGAACACCTATACCATCCTGGTAAGCTCTGGCATTCAGCAACAACTCATAGCTTGAGCATTTGCTTGTGGACACTAAGAAACATATTATTACCCGCTCCTATGTTCATCAGAATCTTTGGTGGCAAAAGTAGGACTAATATTATATACTAATATTTACAAAAATGTCGAAGTGAACTAACGTCTAGTTCGAAAGGAAATTTTTGCCAAAACGTTAAAAACAAGTTACGTTTGGAAATCTACCTTTTTCTTCCCAAACCTATACAAGTTCTAATTCTTAGATTTAAGTTATCAAATCACAATTTACCGATAGAACAGGACGCTGATACAACATTCTTACACCAAAATAGACGCTGTAAACTTTGCGGTTCCCCGTCTGCTGGAGACGAATTCCATTACCTTTTTAAATGTGAAGCTTTTCTCCAACAGTAGATGCTGTATATATTCCAAATTATTTCTGTGAATGACCTAATCAGTTTAAATTTAAATTTGGGAACTGTTTTCAACAAAGAAAACATAATATTTGAAAACCTCACTATGTTTTGAAACGCCTCGTCAAATTTTCTGAAATTGTAAACGAATTCTTCTATACTAATAGTAATTTATTTAACTACTCTGGTATCAGCCATCTTGATTGTATATGTATGTGAAATTGTATATCATTGTATTCTCATGTACCCATGGGTGGGTTTTCTAAGAGAATAAAATGCTCTGTTCTGATATCTCTCAGCATACACTTGGGTGTGCGCACAACGCGTGTTTGTTTAACAGTTCTAGCTCACTGAAATAAATGATCCAGTTCTGAATAGCACTCTGACACATTATATAGACGTCGAGCTGCCATACCATGGCCTAGTTCTTTAAGGTCGAGCGTCAAGATATGTAAAAATCAAGTGCCTTTAATAACCTTAAATTACGTTAACGTCACTTGGTATGATGCGACAAGGGGATAATATCAACGACATTCGCCTTGCCTAATAAGCTACGTCACAGCGGCCAGCTATTCATTCGATAGTAGCCTTAACATCATGTTCCTGCAAAGTCAGCATTATTGAAAATCTAACAACGTGGCCAGTACAACCTATGTCAGACTTCCTTGAACTTGACATTCACTGTCTCGGAGATCATACCTTTTTATTGCTGTCCTTCTCGTTGAAGACCTTGATTCTCTCTGCGGAAACGTCATTGCTCAGGCTTATGACTCGGTCTATCTCATACTCTTCCTGGCTGTTTGATCCCATCAGACCTGCAATGATAAGACGCTCCAGTATATGGAGTCATTGCCAGTTGGGTGAGATAAGTAAAGCTCGTTTCTCATGTACCTTACCGTTAAACTACTAGAATATTGTGGCGCGAAACCAAACACAGACAGTCAGTCCTTACTGAATTTATGAAAAAGGTTTATGGGAACCCGGGTGAGAAGATTTCCAAAATAAAGTATTGGTGACGTTGCGCGTTTCGAGTTTTATTTTATTTTTTTTCTTTATTTTTTGTGTTCAGAATTTGTTTATGGTTTTCGGTAATGGCAAGATACGCCCATGTGCTCGGAGGCATCTGCTGCCATCACTTACAAAATCGTGAATTCGTAATAACAAGGTTCATATATATACATGCACAAAAGTTAAGCGCCACTATGTTCATAGGGTCTTGATTTCACCACTGAAAATCGGAAATACAAACTATAAATGTTTATGACTGAATTAGGCTTCCATGGATTCTTGAATCTAAGATTGTCAAGATATGACAGGGAAAACGTTCTGCACGTCCAACTCCATTTCCCTACCATCTGAATCTTGAAAATCAAGTTTCACACACTTTGTTTCACACACTTGGTTTCACACACTTTGTTTCACCGGTCTGTTGTGAGATCCTTCTTTCACTTCAGAGTTAGAAAATCAGTCACGGTGAGGAGAAAGTTAACTACCGCCGAGAGATGGCAGGTGATAGGCATGAAAAATGCTGGCATGTCATGCAGGGCCATTGCAGGGCATCACCCGTTTAGTTGCCAAACATCATCAAACCAATGATGTCAATGACAGGCATAGATCTCGTTATGATAGTTACCAGTGAGTATCCAAAGTAACAGATCACAAAAATAGTGAGTGGCTCTTAACTTTTGTGCATGTCAATATTATCTTACATATCCACGTGTAGTGGAATCTTCTGGCACTTAAATTACAGAATCTAAATCTAAATATATAGAATAGTGTGTGTGTGTGTGTGTGTGTGTGTGTGTGTGTGTGTGTGTGTGTGTGTGTGTGTGTGTGTGTGTGTGTGCGTGTTCGTTTTAATTCATTCATTTTCAATACTTATGCTGATAATAACTAAAATGCACCGAATGTTGACAACTGTTAATACCATGTGAGGTGACAGATCCCTGTAAGGAATTCTTTAAGCAGGCTGCGATTTCCTGAAAGGTGTCGTCAATTTTGGAAATGGTGTCGCTTGACTCTTTACATATCGTCCATTTTAAACAGAGTCCTGTGTCCGAACTATGTTCTTTCGGCTCCCTCAACCCTGAGTAATGCAAGCCCATATTTCCCTCAGGTCCTGAATACCCTGTCACGGATCCTAGTTTCAGAGGTTAAAGCTTCTATAAAATTTTCGAAAGTAAGCGTTAGTCTAAATGCCAGGTGCTGATAATCGTTCATCCAAGTAGGAATTCATGAGAACGACGTTGACTGTTATGAAAAAGTGGAATAATATTTACCGAATTCTCTGGCGAGGAATCTATTTATAGCCATGTACTCTGTGTAGTCCTTCCCGTCGACTGTCAGAACAGGAAGCTGTCCGAAAGGTGTATCTGAAATGTATGCATGATGAAATATATGAATATTTTAGATTCTTTGCTTATTTGGAACTGATTTGATAATAAAATCGTAACGCTTTTTACCGACAATGAATGTGCAAGACTAACTCTTGGACATCGTTTAAATAATGACTGACGTAATCATGCCAGGATCCGATAATTATGCAAATGAGGTTGTCTTAAAGGAATTACTTTCAGGAACTACTTCCAAGATCCATGTATCAATGCGATGCTTGTTTTCTCAATGGACCACCGAAACGTTCCTAACATACTTGATTGCATGTTCAAATACCAGTATGTCATTGCGGATTTATAACTCTGGGATTCCTAACCACAGTATGTAACCATGGATCTGCACCAAATGGGATTTCATAACAGCATTAAGGTTTATTTGTAACAGTTAGATTCCTACTAACAGTGTGTCACGGTGGATATGTAACCCTGTGATTTCAAATAACTGTGTCATTGTTGACTTGTAACCTCGGGATTCCTAATAACAGTATGTTACGGTGGATATGTAACCCTGTGATTGTTGACTTGTAACCTCGGGATTCCTAATAACAGTATGTTACGGTGGATTATGAGCACTGGGATTCCTAATAACAGTATGTTACGGTGGATTATGAGCACTGGGATTCCTAATGACAGTATGTTACTGTGGATTATCATCAATTTCATTCCCAATGACAGTATGTTACTGGGGATTATCAGCACTGGGATTCCTAATGACAGTATGTTACTGTGGATTATCAGCCCTGGGATTCCTAATGGCAGTATGTTACGGTGGATGTGTAACCCCCGGGAATCCTAATGACAGTATGTTAAGTTTTATTTTATTTTAATTGGATTCCTAATAACAGTATGATACGGTGAATTTGCAACAGTGGAAATCGTAATAACTTAGCATGTTACGGTGTATTCGTAACACATGAATTCTTAATAACAGCATGTTGCTGTGAATTTGTAATTGTAGGAACTATTTGCTAGATAATAAATCCATGAATGTAAATTTGAATCTGAACAACAACTTGAATGTTACACAACGTGAATCATACTGACGCTCCCTCTGGCTGAAGCTACCCTCTGGCTGAGCTGAGCTAAATTGTTAATTTAAAGCGCAGCGCTTACCAGCAGCGGAGCCGGTTTAAGGTCATTTGTTTTCATTCTCCATTAGGGTCACCTCCCATCTTTGTTCCCTCAATCCTCGTGGCTATCTCGTGTCATTCCGAGGCGAGCTGAGCGCAAACGTTCTCCGGTGATGATATCCACAGCGTTTATCACCAAATACATACATGGGCGGACAACTACTTACTTGGCTTCTCGGCTGGCCATGTGTCGAATGTATATAATTTGTCTTCGAATTCCTGTCCTTTTAATACGAACAAGAGTCGGATTATTTCGGCTCGGAAATGCCTTAGCACATACACCGGCATTTTGACAGGAGAATATTTCCTGGAAACTTTGTGGGCTACGCCAGCGAGTCAGTTGAACTGAGGCCGGTCGGGGTTTGTTTAATCTACACGATGCTGAGTCATGTGGGTCAAGAGCGTCTGGAACGGCTCTGACGGCATCAGCCCAAAACAACTGCAGTGTGAGTGATTCGCTGAAACGCCACAGAGGAGAGTCGAAATCTGTGCTGAGTCGAAATCTGTGTCAAAGAACAGTATTATTGCAGGGGCGGATACGGCTTGTTGAGAAAGGGTGTGTTACAGTGCATTTTCACCTGTTTTCACGAGAGTTTCAATGGCCATTTAATACGTCTTGAAATCAAAAGGGGATCCGCTTTTGCATTCCATTCATACAGTTATGTGATTGCACCTCAACATTCATAAATATTCCGTAGTCACGTATGCAGGGGGAAATGCATACATGCACACAGAAAGCAAACAAAGATGAACAAAGATCAGTCGATACAGACATGAAAGCAGACTCATATATATGTACGTGAACACAGATCAATTCAAATTTAACACAGATCATCACGGATCAACTCACAAAGACATCAACATCAACTAATTATAACTCCGCTTTGTTTTTGCTACGATGTGTTGAAGTATTTGGATAATACAAATGTCGGCTTGATTGATGTGCTAGTACATGGTCTTTTGAAATGCCAACAGTCTCAAACATTAGCAACGTACAAACAAGGACGGTACAAAGGCCGGGCGGCACGGTAATCAATACCACACTTGTACACAGGCAATATGTATGAACTTGGGTTCTTTTCACAAATTAGCCTTTTCACTGAGGTTAACCTTCGCTCCCATTCTTTAACATTGCACTGAGGCTACCTTAGTGACTTAAGATCACCTTAAGCTTGGTGCTTTGTGAAAGGAGGCCACTGTCTATACTGTATACCGTGTTTGCTGACAGCAATGTCTGTCGCATGGTGTATCTGTCGTAGTAGTGGAATGAACTGCAAATTTTTGAGCTTGTATAGTATTCGATAATAATGTAATATTTTAGTCAAATCCAGTTTTCAAGCGTATGTTTTTGTCTCTCCAGAGGTTCGATGAGTGCATTGCTAGAATCTCCAGTGATTATTCCCCATGACGTGCTTCGACCTACATATGTAAATAGTCTGCTTGTTTGTTGGTTTACGCCGCACTGAGCAATATTATCGCTTTATAACGGAATTCAGGAAATACTCGTGTTTGGACCAGACAATCCAGTGATGAGCATCGATGCACGCAACTGGGATACGATGAAATGTGTCGACCAAGTCAGCGGGGCTGGCCATCGGATCCCGTTAACTGTCTCCTATCATAACCATGGGTTGCTGAAAACCAATTTTAACCCGGACCGTCACTGCTTTCTGTTACATAATGTGCGAGATTTTTTTTTCAATCCAAGTTTAAAGCTGAATACTGCTGCGTCATGGTACGTATCATGGTACAATCAATGATTAGCTGACTCAGCAGTTTCTGTATCGATCCGTTTATCACGAACAGCAGATTGCGCTTTTGCCAGTAAGACGGGATAACCTTTATTCCAATCAATAAAGGGGACTTGAAGACCTTAGGCTGCAACTGTCATGATGAAGGTTTGCACGTTGAGCTAGTCACGTATAAAGTCCTACAGCTCAAACGTGTGTAATGAAGTACTGAAATGGATTATGTCCTTATCTCAACGTAGCACACTTTACCCAGTATTACCCACACGGTTTCCAGGAATGCATCATTGGGGCATATACTGACCAGCAAAAGAAACGCAATTCTGGGATTTTGTCATTTTTTTTAAATAGAAGATAAAAATATGAACGCTTACGTTTATGAGCTGTCATTTTTTCGAAATCTGCGTTTCCTTTGCTTTTCAGTTTATACAAATATTTGTGTTTCTCATTGCCGTTCGACCCACAAATTCGACCCGACCCTAACATTTTTTTCAACAAAAGAGAAAATGCAACTTTGTCTCTCCAATGCGTATGGATTTTTCACACTAATGATTTTCTTTCTGATGTAAATTTCCACAAAAATCAAGGGATTGGGACATTAAATAAAGTGTAAAATTTAAACCAACCCGCCCTATACATTTTTGAAAAAAAGTGATGAGAAACAAGAATATTTTTATGTGGCCTTACATGTGACAAACAACAGGAATCACAGGTGAACAGTGTAAGCCCTGACTACAGTTCGTAGTCATGTTATAAACACTGGTGATAGCATGATCTATGTTATAGGTTAAGTGGTATGTCTATAACGTGTTTGACCTTACATAAACGGAGAAAGACGGACTGGGTGACCAGATGACTTAAATGTTTTAATTGGTGGTGAGGGCCTGCGTTGCTAGGGTGTGTTCCAGTCGTTGAGAACGAGCGTCAATACTCTTGGCAAAGGGTTCAATTCATTTTTAGTACTTTCCATGCCCTTTCTTGGTCCAACCTGTGTTCATGGGTTGCACGGGTGGTAAAGGTTTGAGGCCTGTGTTATTCCGGGCTTTCCACCTCAATTAAGCAGACACGTCGTGATTTAACTAGAACACTGTTGTGCAGACCTGCCATGATATGGGTTAGAATTGGACAACACATGCTTGTCGTAAGAGGCGAGTAACCCGTTGGGTGGTCAGGCTCGCCGACTTGGTTGATATACCTTGATTCGTTGTATACTTGGAATATTGCCGAGCGCAGCGTTAAACAACAACTCAAAGAGATTCTAGATTAAAACGAAACAACACACACACTTACTGGTTGATACATGTGAGCTCGTATGTGAACTTTTCAAATATTTTAAATTTTATTCATTTCCGTAAAGCGATTGCATATGCTATTTACGTTACTTATGACAAACCACGTCAATAGGTCAAGCTGTGTAGCGGCTGATTGGAACGTTCATACTATTGAAGATAATTCTATTGCACGAGGTACGTCATAATCAGTAGGCGATATTGGTGTGAGTACATCTTTTAGACGTTTTCAATGCACATACGGGTAGATGGTATAGCGCAATGGCTAAAGTATTGGCTCGTCATGCCTAAGATGCGAGTTCGATCCCACGCATGGGTACAATGTCAGACAGGTAGACAGACAGATCTTATTTCAGTATAAGGCCACTGGCCAAAAATACATTTATTCACATGAACCAGATATACAGCATGCTTAATTCTGATTTTGTTTTAATAAGGCGAGTATCTCTAAAAGGTAATAGCACAAGATCTGCCAAGTAATTTTTCCAGTTGATTGAAGCAGGGGTTTTAGTGTGGTGTTTTCATCATTGGATTTTGTAAATAGAATGGTTTTAAATGTGTCCTCTTTAGTTTACTGTATGTTGGGTACCTTAATAGCACATGGACCTCGTCTTCGGTGACTTAATGTTATTTTTCTTGCGTAATCTTTCTTCCGTCGTAATATTGTTATGGCGGGCTAGTTCGCTTTCTGTTTTAAAGTTTTAAAAAGTCGTTAATATTCTGCGTAGATGACAAGGAAGGTCAAGTGTCAGGTATGCTTCAACGTTTAGCATAGATTTGAAATGTCTGTATAGGTTCAACACTTTCCTGCGTAGATGACAAGGAAGGTCAAGTGTCAGGTATGCTTCAACGTTTAGCATAGATTTGAAATGTCTGTATAGGTTCAACACTTTCCTGCGTAGATCACAAGGAAGGTCAAGTGTCAGGTGTGCTTCAACGTATAGCATAGATTTGAAATGTCTGTATAGGTTCAACACTTTCCTGCGTAGATGACAAGGAAGGTCAAGTGTCAGGTATGCTTCAACGTTTAGCATAGATTTGAAATGTCTGTATAGGTTCAACACTTTCCTGCGTAGATGACAAGGAAGGTCAAGTGTCAGGTGTGCTTCAACGTATAGCATAGATTTGAAATGTCTGTATAGGTTCAACACTTTCCTGCGTAGATCACAAGGAAGGTCAAGTGTCAGGTATGCTTCAACGTATAGCATAGATTTGAAATGTCTGTATAGGTTCAACACTTTCCTGCGTAGATGACAAGGAAGGTCAAGTGTCAGGTATGCTTCAACGTATAGCATAGATTTGAAATGTCTGTATAGGTTCAACACTTATTGGTTGGATATAGAGAGGCGTGCAAGTCTTGAATTACAGCATCGTTTAGTCGTTGTTTAAAGGTTGATATGCAGATGTCAGTATTTCCTATTTCCTGTGGGCTCCAGACTATTCCGTATCCAAGTTTATATAGAATTGATTTTGTGTCCGTAACCCAAGTTTTTCAGTGGAATGTGTGAAGAACGTTTCTTGTGTTCCCGCCATGATGTTGCTAGAATGTTGCTACAAGCGGCCCGAGTAACACTCACTCACTCAATGCACGTGCACGTTCAAAAGAGGATTGTTAATCAATATGAGCATACTCATACCTGTTCTTTATGACATACAGAATATAAATATGATTTAACGTTGCTACAGTAAATTAATATTCATTATTACACGCCTTGTTTAAGTACTGATAGAACGTCCTCAATGTTCAAGTCTCGTGGCTACGTAAAGCCCTCTAACATCCAGTAGACACTAATATCGTTCATACAAAACATCGAAGGCAGAGCGTACGTATGCTCTACATACACTTAACCTTGCCTCACTCGTAGCTACTCGCCTATTTCCGTGACCCACGAAAAGACTCGTACCCCCGTCGTATGCCACTACTGCCAAGAATAGTGGCAAATCAATCCAATCGCGTGCAGTCAAACGCATTTTAAAACATGAAACTTTTCCATGGAAACATGCACCATTGAATTTTCATGCGTCAAAATGCGTCAAAATGGGTTTTATTACGCGCCATTTGATTGGTTTGCCACGATTCTTGGCAGTAATATCGTACTATCGGGATACGAGTCTTTTTGTAGGTCATGGCAAGACCCCTGAATGAATGGAATGAACCCTATCACCTGTAAAGGCTCAATATATGCGGTGTTGAGACTCGTTTAGTTTGTTACTAGTACTCAACCTCAATATACGTACTTGTAGTTAAGCACATCAGCGCTATGTTTACATTTCACAGTGTGTTGCCCAGTGTTCTGTTGACTGAGAAACTCTATAGCTATTCTTCATGGCGCTTGCACTTTAAGGAATGTCACCCTGAGTACGTTGCTTTGGGTTTGCGTTGCTTTTAGCAATATTCCAGCAATATCGTAGCAGGAGACACCAGAAATGGTTTTCACACGTTGTATCCGTGTGGGGAATCGAACCGGGTCTTCAGCGTGACGAGTGAACGGTTCAACCAATGAACTACCCGACCACCTCCTCTCACCTTGATGTGCGTGTGACTGACATAGTGTTACACACACATACACACACATACACACACACACACACACACACACACACACACACACACACACACACACACACACACACACAGTTTCATTTGGTAGTAGCATTAGAATTGATCTTCAGTCACCCATGCTTGTCGGAAGAGGCGACTAACTAACGGCACACTCGCTGACTTAACTGATACATGTCATCGCATCCCAATTGCGTAGATCGATGCTCATGCTGTTGACTTCTGGACTGCCTGATCCCGACTCGACTATTTACAGTTGGCCGACACATAGTTGGTATATTGCCCAAGGGATCTTGGATTTTCAAGGAGTAGCCATGTTTGAAAATCTTTCCTTGGTAATAGCATTCTTTGGAGTTATCTCTCCTTGGTAATAGAACTAGACTGTTATCATCTCTATGCCATTTTGCACGTAGACATGGCCCAGTCGTAAATATGGGTGATACGAGACCCCATCCGGCTTGCCGGAATGACACGAGTAGTTGCGAATGTCGCTCACCCTTGTCCGATATATTCCATTACTTATTCAAAGTGAGATGACCTCGAGGCAAGAAATGTCACTACACATTCATTATTTGCTTTTCATCCATGTTTCGTATTATCAAAATATCGTTTTGAGAGTACAATGTCCTGAAAATATTTTATCTCACACAAGAAATGTCCTGCAGAACACGGTTTTGGATGTTAAAATGAGGGTCGTGGTCAGTGTACGTGTCTCAGATTCGAGGTGCAACTGTGGGATTCACTCTAAATAGCCGGCCATTGTCTGCGTGTATGTGACAGAGTGTTTCTGCGCAATGGGAACAATTACAACTCAATCCCAGAGTGCATTTGCCACGGACTTGATTATCTAATTGTCACTGTCAATCCCTTATCTCATCTTCATTAAACCTGATTGCTGTAGCATCAAGTTATAACCCCGACCTTGTTTTTCCACCATCTCACTTAGCTACCTACAGAAGGGCCCATCTACATCCGGGTTAGAATAGGTCTTCATGCAGCAACCTATGCTTGCCGAAAAAGGACGAATCGGATGGTCAGACTCGCCGACGTTGTTGACGCATCCCAATTACGTATATCGATGCTCATGATGTTGATCACTGGATTGTCGGGTCCAGATTCGATTTTTTACAGACCGCCGCTATATAGTTGGAATATTGTGGAGAGGGACGTTAAACAACAAGCCAACCAAAAGAGTACACAGTACTTAGTCATTCAGAGAATGATGTGAGTTGCGCATGAGTGTTTTAAGGCGGGAGGATGAGAACCAGTTAATTCACTTATCATAGCCTTGTTTGATGTGAAATAGCTGAATCAGATAACTCGATCTAAACTTGGGTTGTACGCACCAGTGACACGCCCGATTAGCAAATAAAAACGTCTATCCTGTGTTTGAGTTCACATGGTAATTCGTTCGCCATAATGACTCTCGCCGTCAGACGGGATGACTGTTGTCACGTACCCGTGACGGGATTAGTACATGTACGCCTACCATCGTAGTTCACATACTTAAAAGAAGATTCGTGACTGCATAGTATGTCATTATTGCCAAGAATCGTGGCATACCAATCAAACTAATGTGAAACGAGTCGTTTCTTTGAGATTATTGATTTTCATTATTATTTCCTTGATCATCAAATTATCAACGACACTGGAAACTTTCTAAAAGTGACTTTCGTGTTCTATTTTATATAGTTTTAGTTTCATGTTTGGAAATTGAGTGTCATCTGTCTTTGGAAACAGCCTTCTTCTCCGTGCCTGTTTGCGCTTAGAGGTTATACAACACAGATGTTTTCACACTGATTTCAACAGTCACGTTTTATTTCTTCAAATCATCATAATTTCATGCACACATGGGTACAATGGGTACTTCAACTCCAGTTCCGCGCCAAAGGTCAGTTACACACCAAAGGTCAGCTAAGTGGAATATAAGTAAAATTTACACACACACACACACACACACACACACACACACACACACACACACACACACACACACACACACACACAGATATATATATCTGTATATATATACACAGTACCCATAGGCATACAGTACCCATAGGCATGTTGGGTACAGTACTCAATACATAAAATTGGGGTCAGTGTTTATTTCTAGGTGAGCGTGTGTTTTTTTTTTTGTGAAAAAAAAAAGAAAAAAAGTTCATAATTTCATCCAGTCACAGTTGTCACATGTCTCTGTATGGCCAGATGACATGTATACTGGTTCAGCGAGCAAGTGATTCCTATTTGGTGTAGTTGAACATGTAGTGTGTGATAAAGCTCGAATAGCAGACCGATCCCAGTTGCAAACCAGTTAATGTTTCAAAGCGAGAGGCTACTGTATCACGTTGCAATAAAGAAGAATCTAGATAAACGACGGTATAATTAATCCAGATAGTTAATATTCTATGCTGCTAACAGAAGACTTGCTATCAGCTTAAAGTACTACACCCGGTGTAATGTAGTGGAGGCTGATTATTGGTACTGTCAATACTTTTCAGGGGAAGTGGGGTAGCTATTTAGCTAGAGCTTTTGCCCGGGAAATTGCTGCATATTCCTAAATCGGCATAAACCATGTACTCATAAACTCTCACTTTACAGAACGTGTAAATATATTTTGATTCTGTTATGAAACTGGTGGTGAAAGTTTTGCTGAAGAAACATTATAGGAACTTCAGTCAGTCTGATTTAATTTGAGACCGATGAATTGCTTCTTTATTCGGGGTCCACAATTGTGGGACAAATGGTCTGTCGATTTTCTTCTAACTGTGTGGAATTCTGTTTTGTTGCAATTATTAGATCTTGGGTTGTAAGAAATTCATCATCAAAAGAAATCAAACGAACTGTAGCTCACACACTCGTGTTCTTCACCATGGCTGTGGAATATATTCTTTGCATAAGCCAGATCTGCTCTGGAATTCTGGGAGCATCTAGAAAATGCATGGATTTTTTTCACTTGACGAGTGAGAACTTTTCTTGTACTACGTATTTATAGGCTGTATCTTGTCAAACAAAAATTAGTTGAGCATCGACCTCACCCGTGTTAGCATATATGAGTTCCACCCACTGGCGCTTGCCACTGTGAGCGAAGGTGCCCCAGGTTATCCGCGATTAAGTGTGACCACGTGAGAGTTTTATTAGCAAAGCGTCGCGTTGAATCAATCCCATCGTTTTGTACTGAACGTGCACTAGCCTACATCTGCTCTCATTTTCACAAACTATAAATGGATTTACTCATTGCCGTGCACCACCTACGTCTCGTGAACGCGTTCTCTGAACGGGTTCAACTTATCCTTGTTAACCAGTCTCACAGATCAAACTCTCATTAAATGTATCGCGCTTCAATACGCAATTGTATTTTAATCAACTGATGGTGGCTAGGTTTCACATATTCTTATCAGGCTTACTTGCTTGGTTTATGCATGTTATCCTATCACAATTTCGTAGATCTATGCTCATCACGTCAGTCACTGGACTGACTGGTCCACACTTGTGTTTGTACATAATGGTGTCTGGAAAATAACTGAGTGCGTCGTAAAACGACAGGCAAATCATAGATCATTAATTCATCATCATTTAACAAAATAATATTCACGTGATTTTTAAAAGTTCATACTATTCCAGATTATTTCAAACTCAAGCCCAGCATATTTTTTTTCATTTTGAGTCTTAGAGTTCAGTTCTATGCCTGTTTTAGCAATACTCCAGCAATATAGCGGCGGGACACACCAGAAATGGGCTTCACACATTGTATCCATGTGGGGAATCGTACTGGGTCTCCGACGTGACGAGCGAACGCTTTAACCACTGGGCTACCTCACAGCCCCTATTTTAATTTCAAAACAACTTAATAACGGTTCCTAGGTTTGCATGTACCGCGTGCTTCTTTCAAACACGTGTATTGATTCCCGATGACAGCCAGCGTTGACAGTGTTTTCATAACTGCTCAGTTATAACTAGTCTTCATGACTCAGCATAGTTATGTGTCAGTTGTCAGGGAAGCAGTACATGTCAACACTCTCCTTCATGAGCGCACCGTCGAAACAGCCACGCCTCGTGTCCTTGGACATTTTACTTACATGCCAGTAGTTGTGAGTCGCCATCAAATATAGCTTGTAGTTGAAGGTAATATTTTACTTAAGACACTTGTCGGCGTGAGAAAAATATATGATTTTTATTGGTTTGCATGTTTACGATGGACCCATTATGAGCGAGTGAGTGCCTGTTTAAAAATATGTTATGTCATCTTGACATGACGAAAGTAGTGCAGATCTATAACGGTTGTACGGTCCATTTGATTTCCTTTCGTCTCCATCATTGCTTGAAATCTGATAGGTAAAATCGGATGTGTCGAAGTTCGGTTGTCTCGAACTCATTCTCAATGCACGACTCAAATTGCAAATCAAAGTACAAACCAGACTTGATAAGTGGTTAATATACTTAAATACGTTGAGAAAAAAAACATGTCAGAGATTTGCGTTCAAGCTGTTAATGGGTTAGTGAGTATGGTTTTACGCCGCTTTTAGCAATATTTCGACGTGGGACATCAGAAATGGGTTTCACAATTTACCCATGTGAGGAATAGAACAAGACCCTTCAGCGGACGTTTTTATCATTAGACTACCCCGCCGCACCTTGAGCTGTTAGTCCCCCTGAATCACATTATTTTCGCTCCCGACCAACTCTCTCTGCAATGCTAAGCCTATATGAAACCAGATTTCCTCGAGCTCACGGAGGCTTCTCTTAAACTTAAATAGAATTATTTGTTTCTTTAAAAACATTCAGCGAATGAGCATTAGTCCTTCGTGCTACATACTATCTCGAATTCGAGAGAACGATCGAATGTTCTACAGCTGTATACTGGTTTTTGAACCGGTGGCGCGTCTTCAGATATGTTCTAAAAATAAATTTTTAATTTTCCCAGAGAATATTCTCGATGCCAGCTTTCTGCTTACTCATACACTATGCGACAACAACTAATACAACACTTAAGGCGAAGCCGAATGTATCGACATTTTGTGGTCGCCCAGTCTGAATTCGCCAAGGTAACCGGTTTGTGTACTTTGTGACGCAGCACTTCTGCCGGAGCGTTTATATAGAGCTGCAAAAGGCCGTCGACAGTCATTGAACAGAGGATCAACGAATATATCTCCAAACAAAATCAACCATGCCGTCTAAGTACAAGCTGACCTATTTTGATTTCAAGGCGAGGGCGGAACTCACCAGGTTAATGTTTGCACTTGGTGGTCAGGAATTCGAAGATTACAGATTCGCACGAGAAGACTGGCCAAAGGAAAAGCCAAGTGAGTCTGGGGTTGAAACACTTTCATCAGATACAAGCATATGCCCTTTCGTCTGAATCAAAATTATTCATTTTCCTTTGCATGCGGGTACTATCATAATTCAGAGTGTTTGATCCGCTTCTTTGAAACTGCACTGGGTTCGAATCTCAGACAGATCCTCAAAATGTTTCTTGTCTTTGGTACTGCCATATCACTGGTTTCTTTCATCACACTTCCTCCAAGAATCAACTGACGCGCCAAGATGATATTGTACTAATCAATGCGTCGTAAACCTTCATTCACTCACTTTTCTGACCCACGTATTTCTTTACCTGCATGACTGACATTCATCTGTTGTATAGTTGTCTGCTTCCATTGATCCCCGAGAGTTGAAAAAGTATCGGACAGTACGGTGGTGTCCTACATATGACACATTAGTGGACTGTTACTATTACTATCCCTTCTTCGAGTTTCTTATGTGCTTCTATTTAGGCTTTTCTGTTTTGTTCACTTCTTTTGTTCAGTTTTTATGTATTCTTTCGTTGACACGGGACTGCCTCCATAGCTGTTTCTGTTTTGATAACTGCTACTATCAGCTTGGCTATCTTTATTTATTCCACTGCTACCATTACTTTACTTCATACTAATATTGTTTTTTGTTACGCTAGAAGTTTTCAACTTCAGCCAAAACTTTTTTGAGTCCGATATGCTATTTTCTGTGTCTAACCATTTTTCTTCAAAGTAATCAAGTCGCTTTTGTTTACATACCGAATTATATTCATTTCTAATTTGACAATATTCTTCAAATGACCTCTTATCTTTCGATTTTCTAAACGTATTTAATAGCTTCCAATGTTTAGTTTTAAGTTTATCACATGCGCTGTCATACCATTTGTTTGAAATTTTCCTTGGTGTACCGATTTTTCTTTTCATATTCTCCAAAGCTAAACAAAGAGCATTAGTGACATATTTTTTGAATGGCATTCATCCAGAAAAGACTGTTAAATTCGCCGTTTCTAAGTCATTTTTCAAAACTGTTACTATGGATGCACATAAGACACACATGGATGATTGTAGTTTTTATAGACAAATTACATGAACTGTGAAGTGAACTACGTTTGCTACAAAACATTTTGTAATATGAATGTCCGAACTTTACAACAGAAGTCCATGAAAAGTCATGGTCCTGAAACTTTCGCTTTTATTGGTTTACTGTTGGCTGATCGGTGCTATAGTCATACTCTGCGCGATTCAATGAATAACGTACCTTCAACATAACATGTTACTCACTATGTGTTTTTTATGACGCAGTGGGAACGTAAAATTCTCAATGCACTTTTTCGTTGATGACTAAAACCTTATGTTTCAGAAACCCCGTTTGGTTGGGTGCCTGTCTTGACTGTCGATGGGAAATCCTACTGTGATAGCATGGCAGTTGCCAAGTACATTGCCAGGGAATTTGGTATGTTGAATTTGTACAGTGGAATCTGTCAAAACCGGCATCTGTCTGATCCGGCACGTTGTCAACACTGGCTTAAAATCTCAGTTCCGTCTGAGCCTTGTACATTTATGATCAGCTGTACAATCCAGCTAATTGTCTAAATCGGATTATTTCTTCAGTCCCAATGAGTGGCGGTTGAGACAGCTTCCACTGTATGTTCACAAAAGAGAAAGTATTAGTTACAATTGACCTTTTCATGCGAATACCTACAGAGACAACCTGAAAATATGGAAATTTATGAAGTTGCAAAAAATCTTTAGATGATCGAAATAACGAAGCTAGTTTCCACTTAGTTTTCTCCGTGACCTTCACCCCTGAAATTACAATTTTAGCCCTTATTTCCAGTAAATAACAGGGCAAAAAACAAACGCCTATTTTTATGCAAATTGTATGAGTGTAAGTGTTACTAATAGAGTAAGACATGATTACTATTGTCAGAACACCCGGTGTCGCTTCACTGATCGATTATCGTGATAATAGATTAAAAATTGCAACAATCAGAGTTTTAGTTTTGATGATATTGTAGGAGTATGGGTGTTACTAAAACAGCAGCTCATGTTTCCTATAGTCGGAACACCCGGTGTCATTTTCAGAGATCAAATATTCTAATAATGAATTCGAAAGGACAACAAACAAAATCTTAGTTTTGATGCATTTTCAGTGACACAATATTGGAATGTTTATCACCATTTTGCCTTTTACGTCCGCTGGAATCAATGTCGGCAGGTAGATGCAGGTTGGCTAAATGTCTCTGACGTGTACCTGTATTATGATTACGTCATCATGATGGGACCAAGAAGTAACGTATCAAGTCATGTTACAGGTAATGGTGGCAAGAATAGTCTCCAGATGCTGGAGATTGACCAGGTGACCGGAATTATCGTGGACACACTAGATGCACTTGGCAAACTCCTTTTCGCACCTGAAGACCAAAAGGTACTTACCAACGACATCGTGACGTGGCACACTCAGCAATTTCATATGTATAATTGTTTAGCGTATGTTGGTTTTGTGTGAGTGAGTGAGTGAGTGTGTGTGTGTGTGAGTTAGTCATCGATACGCATCGATGCACGTATTCACGGGCCGTCGCACATGGAATCAACACAGATCTTTACATTGTGTATCCTGATTATGATACTACAAATGATCCGCGATGTATCGATGTTTAACTTAGAATATTGCCGAATCGCGATATCTGTCAAGAAAAAAGACTTACGTTTGTTTGAGGATTAAATATATGCTTACTTATTTTTCCTTCCTAGAAACATTTTCTGGAAAATTATTGCGTCAAAAACCCGTGTCATACAAGCGCTCGCATGTTATCAACCAACACAAAGCCCGTGCATTAACTTAATCATGTCGTTTCCCGAATGACCATTAAACAACACTGGCGGAATTGATGAAAAGGAGGTGCTTTTTAATAACTGGTGTTAGAATTAAAGATTTTAGTATCGTGACACATAACGTATCCCCACTCTTGCATCTGGGATTCGTAACGTATCGCAGTTTCAATGCACAATATTTTGGCAATATATGACTGAAGTGTTTGCATCGTGATATATAGAATCGCAGGTTGTTTGCCAATACTAGCACTAGACTTCATACATTGTACCGAATCTGGATTCGAACCCGGGTCGTCGTCTTCATGACACTTTAACCACTTGGCTATCCTACGCTTAAGATCAGTAAACAAGGCGAGCAAAAGTCATTTTAGGAATACAGGTGTTTCACTCTTTAAGTTGACCAAATAAGTGTTTTTAGAATAATAGTTTTAATAATAATTTTAGAATCATGTATTTTATAGGATTGCAAAACTACCTCACGTGCGATTTCCGAGTAACAACCCTTGCTTGTCGTAAGAGGTAACTAAGGGGATCTAGACTCGCTGATGTCTTTTACTCATGTCATCGTTAAACACCAATCAACCATCCAACCAACCAACCAACGAATCAATCAATCAATGATTCATTCATTCATTCATTCATTCATTCATTCATTCATTCATTCAATCAATCAGTCAAACTGAGCAAAAGCAGATCTGGTGAAATATGATGGTTTCTCTAACTTCAGCTGTGATTACGTTTGATAATGTGCAATGAGCCCTAATATTCTGATTTACAGGAAGAGCTGAAGAAGAAAACGTATGGCGAGACACTACCAAAGTATCTTCAGGCTCTGGAGAAGATTCTCACTAACAACGGCACAGGGTTTTTCGTGGGCAATTCGGTATGTTAGACACCAACTACATGGTTCCACATGGTCATTAGCGTGAGTAGGTTTCACATGTGCAATAGGTTTGTGAGACAAAACAGCAATCGTTTCACATGGTCAATAAGGTATGTTAGATGCAACTGCAATCGTTTCACCTGGTCAGTAGGTGTTTTAGACGCAACCACAATGGTTTCTTATGGTCAGTGGGTTTCTTACACGCATGACCGATGAATTCACATGGTCAGTAGGTTTAGACGCAACCGCCATGGTTTCACATGGTCAATAGGGTCATCAGTTGGTATGCTAGGCGCAACTGCGATGGTTTTTCACGGTCAGTAGTTTTGTAAGACGCAACTTTAAATGGCTTTACATGGTCAATAAGGTATGTTAGAAGTGCAATGGTTTCATGGGCAATAAGGTTTGTTGCACACAGATGTATGGTTTCACATGGGCAATAAGGTTTGTTGCACACAGATGTATGGTTTCATGGGCAATAAGGTTTGTTGCACACAGATGTATGGTTTCACATGGGCAATAAGGTTTGTTGCACACAGATGTATGGTTTCATGGGCAATAAGGTTTGTTGCACACAGATGTATGGTTTCACATGGGCAATAAGGTTTGTTGCACACAGATGAAATGGTTTTCGTGGGAAATTCGGAATGCTATCGTTTCCCAGGATGAGTAGGTTTGTTAATCACGCCTACACAATATGAAACATTGTATATATTATGGTGATGCCATCTCATATTTTATTTATAAATTATTATGTACATATATAATGAAATACCAACTTGCGAAAGCGTCATATTTATGTTTGGTACGCCAGTGTTTTCATTTTGTCTGTAAATATATCAAGTATGAATAAGACAATCCAGTGATTGATATTATGAACATTAAACGCGGTGGGTTTTTTTAGGCTGGGTATTTGGGGTTTTTTTTTTTTTGTCTCTTTGTCCTTTGTCTTTTTATTTTTATTGTTATTTTATTGTATTTCTTTTTGTTGTTGTTGGTGGTGGTGGTGGGGGTGGTGGTGGTTGTTTTGTTTTGGGGTTTGGAGGGTCTTTCTTATTGGGTACTGATATGTTCTGGAGATGAACGGCCGCTAATTGATTTTGTGTATCTTGTTACAGATCACGGTAGCCGATGTTGCAGTGTTCGATGCCGCTGAAAAAATCGATGAAAGCCTACTATCCAAATATCCTAAAGTCAAGGCTAACATCAGCAAAGTGGCATCAAATGACAGAATTAAGGCATATATTGCGAAGAGGAAAAATACGCCATTTTAAGAAATGTTGCAATGTCTGCACTCTCGATGACAGGCTGAATTTACACTTACTTTCAGTAGTAACGTCATTACTAATTTTTAAAAGTGCATTTGAAACACATCATATACCAAATATATTCCGTGGCAGCATCACAGATCTTGTGCATGAGGAATTTCGTCATGACGTCTTATTTTCGTTCATGACGTAATATCTGCATGTGCAAACTTCTACGGGTGTATCTTTGCGATTCTGTGTGATATACATTACGCATATTAACTACCACGGGTTCAGTTTTTGCCAAAAATATTTCATACAGTCAAGCAGTATAAGATTTTCTTTTCTGGCTAATTTCTTTTCTAATTTTACAGTTTTAGCTACATTCTTTGTAATTGCTACGGAATTTGTATTTTAGACCTTGCAGCTCGTTACGCCTGGAAATGAATTGGTGGTTATATTGTGTGAATGTAGGCGGAAGCCCTTATGTGTGCACTCGCTCAGTGCACCAGTTGGAGCAATGGGTATTTATATTATATAGAGTATCGTTCTCCAGCAATGTGTACATCTTCATTAAATACATCTGTTTTTGTGCACGTTGTAACTTAGGTATGTAGGTGTGATTTATCACCTATTTATTATCAATGACCGTGTCTGCTTTGTACATTCAAATAAAAAGCGTTTTGTGATACATATGCCTTTGTGTTGATTTGGGATTCTTCTCAAGTTTTGTGATTGTGTCAGTATGGCTTTATGTCGCTTTTATCAATGTTCCAGCAACATCACGGCGAGGGACACTCAGAAATGGGCTTCACACGTTACAATGATAATAAGAGTATTTTTATAGCGCTGACCTCCACCACACACAGACAATGCTCAAAGACTGACAAGTCACGTTGCACCCATGTAGGGAATCGAACCCGTTCCTTTGGCGTGACGAGCAATCGCTTTAACCTCTTGGGTGCCCCATCTCCCTTGCAAAATGTTTGTATTAAGCTGTGAGTAATTATATGAGAATACACAAAGGAATACTAGCTGCAATGAAGTAGTATTCCGTTATTTGTTCCGCTCAGTACATTTGCCAAGGGTGTCGGTTTCCTAAGAATCTGATTGTAAGTCATATACAGACACAAGCCCTCGTATCTTTGCAAGGACTAGAGAGGTTCTTTAAAATATGAAAAATTTCAGATGCCCAACTCGAAATCACTCTGTATTGTATTGCGAAGCATTTCTAGTCGGGGTCATCAATAAAAAATAACCTTTTTAATCAAAGACATGAGGGCCGGTGTACGTACTTGTAGACCTCCTCTGTCTCTGGCTGGCGTTTTGATGCACAGAAAGTCATTTCGACAGGCATACATGAAGTGTAACATTTGCACAATCCTGGGTTCACAAAGTTTTCGTATTACTAAGACATTCGTAAGCCTACGAAAAGCTACAGTTGCTTAGAACTGGTCGTAATGTTACGATAGCTTTGCGAATCGGAGTCCAGTACCTTTAGGAATATGAAACCTTTCCATCCAATGTATAGCTTGTTTCTGCTTTTGACTTTTCAAAGCATAAACACCATGTCTTAATATCTTAATACCGCAGAGTTCAATTACCAACAGTCGTATAACATTTTCTATAGAAAGGTTTCATCAGATCTTCTCATACAGTCATATTGATGTTGGGGTTATGCTTGTTTTGGGGATTTTTTTTTTTTAAATTTTCTTTTGTTTTTTGTTGTTTTTTTGTGTTCTGTTTTGTGTTTGTTTTGTTTTGTTGGGTTTTGTTAGTTTTTGTTTGTGTTTTTGTTGTTGTTGATGATGTTGTTGCTGTTGTTTTCATTTCTGAGCCTTGCAAATAAAAACGAAAACCTTCAGCGGCAAAAATCAGAAATATTTCTGAAACCTCTAAACTACTTTAATGGGGACTATTCTATGTTACTCTTGTGACAGCAAATTTATTGAGGAACATAATTTATTGTAGATCTGGCCCACCTTTCACGAAGTTGCACTAGCAATGCACTAAGTTTACGTTAGTGACTTACGATCACCTTAGTGGTTTGTGAAAGGAGGCACTGGACTATGTGAATGGTGCAATTGATCTAGGCTCCATTTGAGCTTACTTACTTACTTACTTATTTACTTACTTACTTACTTACTTACTTACTTACTTACGACAAAGGCATAGTTTTGCGAACTGATATATGTGTCCTCCCCTTAGACAGGTGAGTCTGTCCACGAATTGCCTTTGTTCAGCCAGCAGTGAATGGGTACCCGGTGAGATAAGTCACATGACTGTTATCCTCGAGCCTCACATGTAGCTGGGGTCATTCTTGATAGTAATTGGTTAATAGTGCTTTGAGCATGTACAAGTGCGTTTGAACGGGGTCTTTGTAATTAGTGTTATAGTACTATTAAATGTCTAACGTCCCAGCGAGCAGAGAATCTCTCACATCAGCTTCAGCGAGCCAATCTATTTATAACCATTCATTGAAAGATGGAGTCACGTGACTTGCCCTCGTCCACGTTATGATCTTCCTGCTTTCCGGTTGGAGTCGATGAATCGAGTGGAAGCTGCGGTACAGGTCTGAGTAATCCCTTGCAGTGAGAACGACTCGTGTGTAAACAGAACGATGCCTACGTACAAACTCAGGTACTTCAACGCGAAAGGACTGGGCGAGGTATCACGTCTTTTGTTTGCAATCGCTGGACAAGAATACGAGGACGTGAGATACACCCCCGAAACATGGCCGACAGAAAAACCTAGTATGTCGTAATACCTCGTTGTTTGGAGAATTTAGATATCATTGTTCATTTATGTTTGAGGTTACTGCTTACGAGACTTTGTTATGTGGTCTCTGCTGCTTTTCAGTTGTACTATTTGTTGACAAATTCCATAATGTTCATATTTTCTCAGTACAAGTCAAATGACCACTGATCTAGTGCAATGTGCGTGGACTGGTTGTTGTATTTTGTTATTGTTTCATCTCCCCTGATTACCCGAATCATCTCCAAGAATTCTTGACTGGTTCTTGACCTCTGCTGTGCCATCCTCATGCGCTCTTGATGATATAAGTAAAGATAGATCAGTTAAGATGAAATCTTGTTTACTTGATAATATATCCATCTTCATTATTTTGATAACAAATGAAAACATTTGAAGTTCAACCATCTGCCATTGGTTTTAATGTCTGAAAAATGCCGAAGTCAGTGTGCGTTTATACAGTGCACCCCTGTTATAATGTCCCTGGATATATATAGGTTATCACGCGATAACCTGCAATATCCTGCATTGTGGATATTTAGCGAACCTTGGGGATGGTTGATACCCTGCATTAGGAATAAACATTGTATTACATAGTGTTTATTCCTAATGCAGGATGTAAACCATCCCCAAACACACGAGCGTGGCAACCTGTTATCATACAATGTCATTCTTACTTTATAATTTAAAAAAATGCGATTTCACTTGCCGCAGATCTTGAAAGTAAATTTCGTGGGACGCGCCTGCGTATCTATGACGTCACAAATATGTGTGTAGTAATACGTGACGTCACAAGCTCGGTGACGCAAGTTTGCACCGATCACCCGTTTGACTGCGTTACGTCATCTAGTTCCCAGTAAGCTTTTATGTTAAGATGCGCATTGCTGTCAACAAACGTTAGCTTGCGTTTGAAGAATAACAAAACAAAATCATGTGGAATATCAGAGAATGTCAATTACCCTTTTGAACACCAAATACACTTTAATGTTTGCGTGACATTGTGCAGCTGGATATGCCTTCCTCTCGCTAACACTTACAGTCGGTCGGGAAACTGTCTTTGGTATCTTCGCAAGCCTATGGGTTTCTATCTTCGCTTCATAAACTACTCCATCTGTCATAACCAGGCACGAATTTTCTGGGATCAAATGACAGACAGTATCGTAACCACGGCCGTCAATCCGGACACGATCACCGACCCTTCTCGCCATCTTTGTTTACACTGTGAAAGTAGTCCCTAAAATTTGCATATGACCTGTCTAATTTGCATCGGTATCCGTATATGACCCCAACGGATACGGAAAATAGCCCTTGACTTTATCCTGCCGAGAACTCTATCCATTGTATGATAAAATGCCATATTTTTTATACGTAATTAAGAAATATCCAGTAAACGGGTAAAACGGATATGAACCCTTAGTGCTTATTTAATTTTTATTGTCTCAAAACCTTGTCATCATTTACTGTTTCTAATGAACCCCTTTGTATTCATAGATACCCCGCTGGGTCAGGTGCCAGTTCTGGAAATTGACGGGAAGCCCTACTCCCAGAGCACGGCCATTGCAAGATACCTTGCCAGGACATTTGGTAAGACTGGAGATAATACGTTTATCATTTCGTTTGCCGTGCCATATTGGATTATTTTTCAAGTAGTTGAGCGGTATTTATACGAACAGATTTCACAGAAATACGTAAGATACGTACTTTCCTTGGAATGATCATTCCATACGTATTAATGACAAATGCCGTTGGCCCGGCAATTTGCGCTAGGATTTGTCTTTTGAACACATGCGTGTCCTAAGATGCGACTTACAGGCCAGCTGACTTATTTGACACGTCATCGTATCCCAGTTGTGAAGAATCACGCTCATGATGGTCATCACTGGATTGTCTGGTACAGACTCAACTATTTACAGACCGCCACCACTTACCTGGAGTAAATGAGTATGGGTTTACGACGCTTTCAGCAATATACCAACAATATCACGGCAGGGGTATCAGAAACGGGATTCACACAATGTACCCATGTAGCCTTCCGCCTGAACAATTAGCTGAAATATATGGGACTGTTGTATATGGGATTTCTCCACGAACTTAACATAAACCTCAGACGAATGATTAGCCATTGTGTTATTGTTTGTAAAATAAGATGAAATGAAAATAGAAAACAGCAAAGCACTGAACATAAATGTTGTCTATATTTGACGCGTATCAGATCTCCCAGAGGTCATATTAATCAGGTCTTCCCCCAAGAATGACTACGTGCTCTACACGTTGTCATTGTTTCTGTAAATGTATTTTCTACGTACAGTAAATTTTATTGTCAATTCATTTTGATGCATTTTATTATGGTTTATTACTTACTTCCTCAAGGTCAATATTTGACTTGTTCCTTCCTGTTCATGTCAGCTTTACCGAAACTGTACAGCAATTTTACGTCCGCATTCCAATATTTGCTGTTGGTTGATGCATCAAATAATGCTGAGATTGTCATGGTTATAAAGTTGAAACTGAAACGTGTGCACTTGATATTTGGATATTGATTTCGGTATTAGAGGCACGAGGCTCCCGTGATTGTTTCGAGACTAGTGAATGCAGATATCGATTGGGATGACAGTATCACTATGCACACCAATTTTCTGGGTACTTCATGCATTGAAATCGTAATAATAAAATACTTATGTGACCGTGCATAGCATAAAACTGCTTAAAATATACGGTATTTGAAAATATACAAATAACCCTCAATAAACAATTAGCAAATCACTTTGCCTGAAATCTGATGTCACTTTGTACACAATGAACATCACCTCACATCAACAAGACAACCACATTCGTCTGACATTGTGATGTTTCAGGGTCCAGTAATCTAGACTTGCCACATGTTTCAGAGCCCAGTAATCTAGACTTGCCACGTGTTTCAGGGTCCCGTAATCGAGACTTGCCACATGTTTCAGGGACCAGTAGTCAAGGCTTGCCACACGTTTCAGGGTACAGTAATCCAGACTTTCCATATCTTTAAAGGTCCAGTAATCCAGACTTGCCACATCTTTCAGGGTCCAGTAATCCAGGTGTGCCATGTTTCAGGGTCCAGTAATCCAGACTTGCCACATGTTTCAGGGTACAGTAATCAAGACTTGCCATATGTTTAAAGGTCCAGTAATCCAGACTTGCCACATCTTTCAGTTTCCAGTAATCCAGGTTTGCCATGTTTCAGGGTCCAGTAATCCAGACTTGCCACATGTTTCAGGGCCCAGTAATTCAGGTTTGCCATGTTTCAGGGCCCAGTAATCCAGACTTGCCACATGTTTCAGGGTACTATGGAAAGGGGGACCTGCAAGCCTTGGAGGTGGACCAGGTACTGGGGATCGTGCAGGATGTTATCACCACCATGATCAAGGCTTACTATGAGAAGGATGAATCTAGGAAAGTAAGAGACCTTCTAGTTGATAGACGTACTGGGGCGGTGGGGCAGCACAGTGGTTAAAGCATTCGCTGGTCACGCGGAAGACCCAGGTTTGATTCCCCAGGTTTGATTCCCCACGTGTAGACTGTAAGAAGCCAATTTCTGACTATTTCAGCCATGATATTGCTGGAATACTGCTGAAAATGAAAACAAATTACTCACTCACTCATTCCAATATAAAGACCTGTGAAGATCCAGTAGGCAACCCATGCTTGCCACATAAGGCGACTATGCATGATGTAAGAGAGGGGGGCAATTAACCGATCTGATCAGGCTCGCTGACTTGGTTGTCACGTGTCATCGGTTCCCAATTGAACAAATCGATGCTCATGCTGTTGATCACTGGATTGTATGATCCAAACTCAATTATTTACAGACCACCGCCATATAGCTTAAATATTGCTGAGTGCTGCAATCACTTGTTCACTCTCACTTGCTCAAGTTGCCATAGAAGGAATACAGTTTAAAAACCCTTAAACCCCAGCAGAGGTTACAAGTTCGATTCCACCATTCCATCACCATTGTGATCATTGGTTTGTTTGCGCCCAACGAATGCAAACTGACTTCATCACTTAACATGTGCATCACTACCAGAGTACGTCTGTCAAGGGACAAGTTACATGTTCTATTTCAAGCTAATAGCGTGAGGTAGCTTAGTGGTTATAGCGTTTGTTGGTCGGGCTAAGGTTCGATTTCCCACACAGATACAATGTGTGAAGCCCATATCTAGTGTCCATTGCCGTGATATTGCTTGAATTTTCCTGAAAGCGGCCTAAAACTAAACTCACTCTCTCTTGTAGGCACAGTTTACCAAAGAAAACAAGGAAGAGAAATTCCCTATGTACATGGGAATGTTTGAGAAACTTTTGAAGAATAACAATGCGAACGGCTACTTCGTTGGAGATTCGGTAAGATGGCGTCCACTCCACAATAACAATGATGATGACACAATTAAATCATATCTAGGGATGCAGCTCACTTCCGCCCATGATGCTGCTAGAGTATTGGTGAAAGCAGTGTGAAACTAAACTTAACTTATACACTCACTTACCAAGGGCTAAGTTCTCTAGTGTTAAACGACCCTTGAAGGTCCGGGTAGAATAGGCCTTCAGCAACCCATGCTTGCCACAAAAGGCGACTGTGCTCTTCGTAAGAGGTGACTAACGGGATCGGGTGGTCAGGCTTCTGGACTTGGTTGGCACATGGCCATTTGGATCAGGCGCACGCTCGTCTCGCGGAACACAGAACACTCCGTTTGATTCCTGACATAATGTGTGAAGTCTGTTTCTTTTGTACTGATCATGATATTGCAGGACTATTGCTAAAGGCGGGGTTAAACTCAAACCGACTGATTTGCTGGCTCCATCATGGAAATTGTGTAGCGGCTTAAAATGCCATTCACTCACTCCTACATTCTCATAAGACCGGTTATATTCAGAGGTGCAGGAGCTTGAATTGTATAATCTCAGTATCGATCTGTTCAAATTTGCATTTTCAGATCACTCTCGCCGACCTATATGTCTTTGACCTATATGAGAAAGTCAAGTCAGATGTGAACCTCGATGATTACCCCCTTGTCAAGAAATGCATTGACCACGTTGGCAGCAACGAGAAAATCAAGGCCTGGGTGGAGAAACGTCCAGTTACAGAACATTAAGTCTCACAGCAAACATTTCTCTTAAAACAACTACAGCTTTAGTTAAGGATAAACAATATCAAGTAATTCGCTTGTCCATTATCCTGCTAAAACCTATGTCTCGAACTTTACTTGTTGCAGTTTTGTTCGTTTCATGTTGTTGCCTCTCACTGTATTTCTGCTTTTATTTACCTTGTTGAAGACATTTGAATATTAAACTTGATCTCGCTTGTTTCTGTGTTTACTGATATATAAGATTGGCTGTAGGAGAGACTGATTGGACAGTTTAATCACAGTTTAATCTTAATTAATGAAATAATTTAACAAGAAATGAATAATATTGACAAAAATGTTGAAAAAACATTATATATTTTGTAGTATATAATTGAATATGTGTATCTGCAGTTGCCAGGGATCTATTCATTTCTATGTAGATCGATACCGGCGTCGCCTTGTGGCTGCAAGAGTTGTATACTCCACAGGGAGATGATAACAGGAAGTGCTGTTGAGATTGTCATCCTCTGATCGAGGGAAAAACAAATCGCCTGTGAGCAGACTAGCTGGACCTCGGCGCTATATAAATAGATTATACTACTACTACTACTACTAGTAGTAGTAGTAGTAGTAGTTGTAGTAGTAGTAGAAACAACCTCAAGCAACAACAGGCATCCGTCGCAAATGTTTCTCATTGACAATTTGTAATGAGAGGTATTTAGGTGTAGAAGTTTAAATCGCAGTGTCACGATGATTGTTCATTCGTGGAAATTTCCATTGACCCCACAGCCTCTGACCTTCCAAACATTTCAGCTATGTGTGGATTTGGCGAGCCTGGGCTAGCTGCATTGACAACGCATTCGTTTCAGGATCTTCCACTACTGTCATTGTGTTGGTCGTCAGACCAAGTCACCTGCTGATACCCTTGGGGGTCAGAAGAATAGGGTCACTGGTGAACAGGTCGTCCGAAGCGTCATGCTTTATTGTGAAAACGTTCAAAGCAAAGCATCTTCATCATATAGCTTATCGTGCAAACGAGCAATCGAAAATCATAACACTTCCCATCCGTCTGTGTATATGTATGATAAATGTAGATATGAAATTTTGAGTGTCAGTTTTTACTGTTTTCTGCGAAAACTGAAGTTATAGTGATCTTCGTCATCTTACTTTACTCCTACATTTTTACTTCCTGTGTGTACTTTTATTTAGCATATATTCGTTTCTAAAGGAAATATTTTATTGTCTACCCTCGAACAGATGCAATAGAGTGCTGATGCGGATTACACCAGTATTTACACGCACACTATTGTGAAAGGTTGTGTGACTTAGCCGTGTAAATATACTTTGATCGTATTTTCCAAATACCAGATCACAAACGTATTATTGGCTGGTAAGCGCTAACACGTGTTCGTGTGTTTTGCATAGTGTGTTGTAGAGATTATAATGTTATCGCGGGGTCGTAGTTCGTTCCTTGTCCTCTTACTGCCAGCCAATAGTCGATTACAGTGAATAAATATCATTTGTTTTTGTAGTAACTATGATTCAGAAGAGTCTCCGGGGTATGGATTGTCCAGTCGCCTACAGCTCGCTGTGCGTTCCAAAAGTTCTCAGCAGGATTTCATAGACACGACAAACGTCCTGTATATCGTATATATAGGACCTGTATATCACTTTGTTATACTGTTTTCCCTTGGCATTGAACGATCCTTTATATTGGGAAAGTGTGTGTGTGTGTGCGTGCGCGCGCGCTGATAGGGGTTGCCTACTGGTTAAAGCGTTCGCTCGTCACGCAGAAGACCTGGGATCGATTCCTCACATGGGTACAATGTGTGAAGCCCATTTCTGGTGTCCCCTACCGTGGAACTGCTGGAATGTTGCCGAGGGCGGCGAAAAACTAAGCTCACTCACTCACTCTCTACTAAACCAGTGTGTTAATCAGCTGCCATGACAGTGTGGCAGACCGCGTTATCTGTCCAGAAGTGAAATCAGGTCTCCACTCTAGGTTACATCAACCGCTGAGCGTTACAAATCTAAGCCAGCCATACATTATCGTTCTGAACATTCCGACTCATGTCATTCATTCATGAATGTTCTGTTAGACACATAAACCCGTCAGTGTTAAATAAAGAAATTTAATTGAAACGTCGGGGCGAGGAACGTAGAGGGGTCAGATCGGTGTTATGCAAGGACCTGAAAACACGACCTCGGGATCTTGGCAGCGACCACAACTGGTTTTGGTTAAAGCTTTTAAATTCCGGAAAATTGGGTAGTCCACTGATTAAGGCGTTCGCTCGTCACGACGGAGGTCCGATTCGATTCGCCACACGACTGCAATGTGTGAAGCGTTTATCTGGTGTGTGTAGAATATTGCTGGAATATTGCTAATGCGGCGTAGAACTATACTCATTGAACCAGCACACCCAAACCACAGACCGACTGGGCTACAGTCTAAGTAAACTTAGTCTCAGTGTATTTCGTTACACTCCACCACACTACTAAGGATAAGTTTACTTAGATGGACTGGGCTACAACCTCAATTATGCAGCTTTAGCTGTAAATATGCTGTAAAACGTGCGGTTGCAGCTGGATAATCGAGGTTTATAGTGATGACTCTGTGTGTGTGTGTGTCTGTCTGTCTGTCTGTCTGTCTGTCTGTGTGACCGTACATACCAAGCGTACACTAAATGCAAGTGGTATCGAGGCTCTTGTGACCTTATCTGCTGTGTCAACGAGCTGTTAACTAATCTAAGTTCAGTATATGTGTCACTTGCGTTAAGTTAAGGCTTTCAGTTACTGTATAAATAGCGTCACCCAGTGTACAGTGGTGGTGTTGTGTGCATGCAATATGGCCACGGGTTCTGTTGTAAAATATTGCTGACTCATTCGTATCTCATTTTTCCCTAAAGAATCACCGACGTGTTAAATCAATTGGTGCAGAGTTGTGTAGTATTGGGTTTCTTTAGTCGATTCATCATACCCGCGCAAGTCTGTTCATAAAGTGCACAGCTATATAGAACACATATACATTATTGCGGGTGTCGGACAACTTGATAGTTGCTCAGGGTCATCAGTGCACATGGAACGAGGGATACAGGTGAACGTTGAAAGAAATATTTTGTATAAACTGAAGCATGAAAGAAAGTACATATCTTTTTAAAACCTACAGCAAATCCCTTATCAAAAGAGTTCGATTGTGAGTGATATATCACATACATTGTGTACATGTTACCAAAACACCAGGGATATCCTTAACAGGTATGTACGTAGGGTATCATGAAAAATAATGATTTTGTTGAATAACGCGTGAACGTTATGCTCCAACAATATATAACAGTCAGTTTGGCTGAAAAGCGGACCGATGAATTGCTGTCTAACTCGAAAACTAATAACCATAAAATACTCAGTGAAACGCTGATCATAATCAAAACATCAGACCAACTCTGAGTTGAAATGTGGACAACTTTCAGTATACGTTAGGAGGGAAGAATGCAGAGAAAGGGACAGCCATGTATTCGGGAAGCTCGTAGACAAGTGACTGTCCCTTTCTTTGCACTCCTCCCTCGTAACAAATAGTGAACTGTGTTGTCGAGTCGATTGCAGTTCATCAGTCCGCTTTTGATTCAAACGGACTGGAGTTGATTGAAATTGTTATTTCAAAATTTCACGATTATCAGAAACGAAAGAGGACGAGCCAGTGGTCTGTCGCGGACAGAGGCTTCTAATAGCCATATTGCCAGAACGTTCGGCTGTACAAGGCAGTTCATCATTAGACCAATGACACGCCCCAACGGTGGGAAAGACCGCAAGCCCACTTGTCGTACCCATTTTGTCATGGGGGCATTTAGCCTAGGTGTGTTTTGTCCGAGGGTTTAATGCCCATGTGAGCCTATTCTCCGACCACTGCACCAACAAGCCTCTCCAGACATCTGACAATCCCAGATCTAGGGCAGGGTGTTGGCATATTTATTGTGTTGCTATATATTGCGATTCATGTTCCCGTATAACGATACGTATTGCCATATATATATTGGGACCTTGAGTGTTTGACAATGAGTGACACTAACTGTGCATGTCAATCCTGTTTTGTACATTGTAAGTCTCTAAACATACATGTTATGGTTCTGATAAGAGAAATCTCTAAATTACGTTGTGTTGTCATTGTTTCTATTTTGTTTTGTTTTTCATACAATTGATAGTTTTACAGTTTTGTCACACTGAATAACGAAAGAAAACATCTGTTGTAAATGACAGTACGTGTAGATTTTGATTTAAATCATAAAAATAATCACATAAATTTTATACTTGTCCTTTACCCAATATGTCTGTTAATATATCAGAAAAATATGTATTGCAATACACATAGTTTGAAAAGCGATACACAGGCATGCCGGTAATACCGTGCAGCCCTGCCCAGAATAGAAGACCGAGAGTCACCAGACGAATATAACAATTGCCCATCTATCAGCTTGTCAGGTAACTCAGTTTCACCGCACCCAACCCACTGATCAACATCATGAGCATCGATCTACGCTGTGGGGATACGATGACTTGCGTCAAGCAAGTAAGCTAGCCTAACCATCCGATCGCCTCATAGTTACCTTTTATGGCAAGCATGGATTGCTGAAGGCCCATTCTACCCCGGACCTTCACGAGTCCAACATCTAGCAAAACGCCAATAGAACCAAAATAGTGAAACAAATAAGAATCTGGGTATGGGTTGACAGATTGTCCTATCAACAATATATTAAGTGATCCTTACGCTGTAAAGTCCTTGCTTCAATCCCACCGCATTTACATCTACACTCATGCTTGGATCGTGAAGTGTCACCGGGTCAGTAAGTGGGACAAAGTATTCAACGTCAAGACACTATAGTCAACATGCGGGTAGACATGTCGCAATATGCACTAAGGTCAAGGCCACAGGGACAGCAGTAACTTTCCCCAGTCTCAATAGGTATTTGACGAGCGGTCTCAGTCGGCCTTGGGAGTCGCTATTGTCAAACATAATGCGAGTGTACTTTCCCAAGTATTTAACAAAAGATCTGTATTTGTATTTAGCTGATATTGCGGTAGGATATCTTATGTGACGTGACAAATGTTTAAATCATATACTAGTATTTAGTCGCTTCTAGTTCTATTGTTACACACACTTGCAATACTGTGTTGTAATTTGGGAATATTTTATTCATAGCAGGAGAAATGTTTTAACAGAACCATTTAATAAAGGAATTCCAGTCCAGTCAGAGTGGACATTAAGTGCCCATGTAAGAAAACTATAGACAAGAAAAAACAACAACTTTGGGCATATTTTTCGTACGGCTCATTAGCAAAATATGTTTCTCTGACATAGTTATCTCAAAAATAGAGAGGGCGGGGGCATTTTAAAAGTTTTACTGGATAAACAAAAGTGAACGAGTTGGACACCTTGTATTTTCCTCACCAAGAACCAGTACACCCCACGTAAAACTATCATATTAGTCAAGATTACTGCAGTTGGGTGAAATTGAGAGAGTCTCTCTTTCCTCCTATATTTAAATACAGTATTCCTTTATTGCATATTTCAATGGGGCGATGGGGTAGCTAAGAGGGTAAAGCGTTGGCTAGTCATGCCGAAGTCCTACCTAGGCACCATTCCACACATGTGTACAATGAGAAGTCCATTTCTGGTGCCCCCTACGTTGATATTGTTGGCTTAAATATATCTGAACACAAGTTGTCTCTCTCTCTCTCTCTCTCTCTCTCTCTCTCTCTCTCTCTCTCTCTCTCTCTCTCTCTCTCTCTCTCTCTCTCTCTCTCTCTCTCTCTCTCTCTCTCTCTCTCTCTCTCTCTCTCTCTCTCTCTCGGAAGCAGCACAAGCTGATTCTTTCAAAGGGAAAATCGTTGTTGTTGCCAGTTGAAGGAGGGTCGATTTTTGGAACACTTTAAATGATTATGGGTTGATCTGCTAAGAGAACAGTCCATTGTCGTCGTATTCCACCAAGAGTTACCTCCCGTGGTTACACGACCCTAATGGATGTACATGTATTTGCCTGTACCGTTATTTGGAATATTAGTCAGATGGTCGAGGTCGACTGTTTGCAAGCTGCTGTTTGAATCTTCGTAGTTTTTTTGTTGTTTTTTTTTTTTTTTTTTTTTTGTTGCTGGTTTTTTTTATTGTTTCTTGGTTTTTCTGCTGTGGTGTGTTTCTAAATGAACTTTCTTTGCTTTTGGTTGATGTCTTGTCCTTAACCAAGCCACGATTTGCGAGTAAGACTTCCTGTCAATACCCAAAGGGTTAGAACTGGTCTTCAGTCACATGGTTGTTGTGAGAGGTGACCAACGGGATCGGCTGGTCAGGCTCGCTGACTTGGTGTATCTGAGACGTGGAAGATCGACTGATGACAGAGCAGTTGTACAGCAGTCACAATACCTTTTGTTCACTTAAACATATTTGTTCTTAGATGCATAGACTTCTCAGCATACATAGCCAACCGTCTTACAATATCACTGATATCACGGGTGTCTATGGACATTAGTACATTAAATTTAGCCAATGTTGGAAGTATGTGTGTTCATAGGCCTCTCAGTCTGAGTAAACTTATCCTCAATCTATATAACCGTCTCGCGTGTGATTGGACGGTCATTGGTCGCTCAAAGGTTACCTGACGCGACCTTCTACTAGGCTTTGTTTGACTCAGTGGTGGACTGTAACTAGACTAACAGCTAGTCTCTGAAATGAACATATTTTACTGAAAAAACGTTCATAGTGAAAAAAAAATATAATATAATGAAATGGAGCCCTGAGACTTCCTTCATTTTCAGGAGCTCTAGAAATCTAGACTTGCCACATTTCTAGACTTACGTGGGCTTTCTTGGATTTAAGTACTTCAGGGTCTGTACGACAGACTAGAGTGTAACGAAAATACGAGACTAATTTTACTTAGACTGATCGGTCTCTTAACTAGGACTGATATACAAAGAGCATTACATCTCGAAGAAAGAAACAAAATCAGTTTCTTGAATTTATTTATATTTTCAACTGCAGAAAGTACTATCATCCAACATGTTTTCAGTTTTTGTTATTGTTTGGATATGTTATATTTTAGTCAATTCCTGTTCATTCATCGCTGGATTGTCATGGTCATTATCCTGCCAGTGACTAGGAAGAAATCACTTTGGGAAACTTGACATTTGTAATAAGTTACCTCCCTTGCATCGGAAATTGTTCTCGTGAGCGAGTTGCGTTCAACACAATCTTTGAAAATATTTAACGTTATTTGATGGAGTTATGAGAGGAGTCCCCTAACGCGAAGCGGGAAAGAGAAGTTTCCTACTTTGGTGAAATCCATGAACGCGAGCATTCGAGGTGACAAATCCAGCCCGGTTTTACGCGTTAGTGCAGCAGACCCCGGGTACCTGATTGATGACAACATAAGCGATACAATCGAAGCAAATCTGTATTGGGTTTCCCGCACAGCTCTGCGCCAAGGGAGTCAAGAAGAATGACTCTTCTCTCCCACAAATGGTTCGTGGTGATGGTCCTTTGCAGGAGAAGGTCGAAGAATGAAAACGGAATTCGATTTGGGTAGGTTGTTTCTAAATAAATGTAGCAATTAAGAGCTCAGGTGGGTGTTAATTTCAGTGACGTCGCCCTCGTCTGTTGGCGATGGAACTGACCACCGGGAATCCAGACAAGTGAAAGGGATAAACTGATTAATTTCAGTCATCAACAAAACAACACTCAATGATACCGGACATCCCTGTCATCTTTATGATCTGACGGGATCACCACAGGAATCGGTGATGCTCATGTCATCGGGCCCGGAAACATGATATGGAAAACATGTATGGATAATTTATTGCTGATCGAAATACCTGGCTTGCCTGGCTGTCCGGGACGGGTTATTTTCAACACAGACTGCCAGATTCTCAAATTCACCAGCCCGACGGTCATACTATAATTTAGATATGTATATGAAGATATTAATCAGATTTCAGGATAATAAAACACTATCGATTCACTCACAAATTTGAAATAAACATTTAATTCATTTCTTGCATTAGCATCAGTTTGTATATTTAACACCAGCTGTACAATCCGGCACATTGTCTAATTGTACTGTCTAAACCGGAATATTTCTTCAGTCCCAGTGAGTGCCGACTTAGTCAGCTTCCACTGTAAAACAGCGACACTTACATTCAGTTATGAAAGACGGTATAGCAATTTTATGTAAATAACAATACCCAACACACACCCCACAAGCTTATCGCTTTAACATGACTGGTCTGGTACCCGTCTAGCTCCTAAAAACGCTTGGACAAAGTGCAAATCAGTCCAGTATCGAGAGCTCCGCGAAAGGTTACTCGCTGTGCGGAGCTTTCATACAAAATTTGATTGGTGGTTTTTATCTCAGCTGAGAAACACGCGACAAAGGATCTAACTGGGTTCAGTATATAGAATCTAGTTGCTCTTCAGCGATTATGGCAGGTGAACACCCATATTTCCCGAAAGACTTGAAATTACCCCACTATCGCCCAAACGACAAGGGGGTTGTTGAAATCCTGTCAGTATTCTTCGGTGTCATCGGAGTGTTCGTAGTGTCGATATGGGTTTATTCAGGAACGACGAAAAACCCGAGATTTACATTCATACAGCGTGTAGTATTATGTTGGTTTATGATTTGCGGTCTCATCCACACTTTTCTGGAAGGATACTTCGGTGTGTTTCATGACGTTCTTGCTGGCGATATGTCTTTCCTTGGCCAAGTCTGTAAGTAGTCAAGGGGAGGTAATTTGAAGAAATCCGAAAGTTGTCTCCCTTTATCACATCATGTTCTTGTGTGTGTGTGTGTGTGTGTGGATGGATATATATATATATGCTTCCTGCTAACGTGCATTTCACGAGAGCACGAGAAACCTGAAATAAGTGACTCTATTTTAACGAGAGAGTGTTAAACTATTTACTATTTATAGGAAGTATATGAATGTTTAAAAACAATATATTTATGTTTCAGGGAAAGAATACAGTATGGGTGACAGTCGCTATATGAGGTCGGTATATATGAGGGAATATGCTTACCAAAACCTTTCCCAAACCTTGAAGATAATATTTTTGTAATGTTCCCATTTTGGGAATAAAATGGGGGGAAATCCCCACTTACCCCAACTTAAATCCACACTACAAACCACAAACCACGAAAATGGGTCCTTTGGAAAGGTTATGGTTTTGGAAAGGTTATGGAGCCCTCGAAGTAACTAGTATGGTCTCACCTTGATACCTGTAGTTTTCAAACCATCATTACATGTTTTGATTGTTGTTATATATAATTATTTCCAGTTCTGATGCATTTGTGGTAAGCATGGAAAGAATCACCGCCTTCATTGACGGACCTTTGAGTTTCTTGACACTGGTGCTCTACTTCCGGAACAGCCCCTATCGCTATGTCTTCCAGCTCATAGTCTCCCTGTGCCAGCTGTACGGAGACACTCTCTACTTCATGACAGAAATATTCGAAGACTTCTCCCACGGTTATATGTACCATCCACAGTATTTCTGGTTTTATTTTGTGACAATGAATATGTTCTGGATTGTTATACCATCATGTCTTATTATGCAGTCCTGCTACAAACTTGCCAAGTCTCAAGCTCAGGTTGACAAAATGAAAGCCAGTGAATACAAGGCTGCTATTGCCAAACATGATAAGAAGAAGAAGCGTTAATATTAATGAATATAGGTTGCTTGTATGTATTCAGGGGTTTAACTTAGGCATCTCACGCCTACTGGACTTGGACATGGCAGCATTTTCTGTATCTGTAAGTGTATGTGTTCAATACGTGACAATTGGATTTGACAATGAGTCTGGTTTGAAGCCATTTTGATGGGAACTGCGTTTGGTTTCATTTTAGACTGATGACTTGGTCACTAACACAAAATTTAATAACTGCAACAAAACCAAATTTTGCAGATTCACTTGAAATTGACAGACCCACTGCTGATTTGTCTCATTTGGCTGTTCTAGTTGCAAGTTGTCCTCCCTCATTAAAAATAGAGAAAAGATACAACAAAACATTAATCGTTTGTTAAACAGCTTTTTTATTTGTTTGTCCAAATTTGGTCTGATGTTTTCATGTGACTGTGGGTGATTTTGTTGGGCTTTTTTACTGCAGTTATTAGATTGTGTGTTGGTGAGCAATTCGTTAGTCTCAAATGAAATCAAACAGACTGTACTCCACCTTGCAAAAATGATTGAGAATATGAGAACCATATGCAGAAGGCCCATTCAAAATATGTCCAGCTGAAGGACTATTCATAATTTGTGGCAAGGAGGTGTGATGATAATTTTTAAGCAGAAGCCTGTTCAGTGTGAATGACAAAATTTATGTACAAACTAAATAAGTCCCCTGCATGTCATGTATTTACATGTTTGTAAAATTAATGACCACCCCAACCACCCCAGAACAAAATGGGTGACACCCCCTTAAAATCACCATGGTCCCACTCCACAGTAACCATAAATCATGAACAGTCCCTAATATCCATGTATTCAGATAGAGGATCGTTAATTAATTTGTTTGTTTATGAATCAAAAGGAATCGACAAGATTTGTTTTTATGTGATTATATTACTATATTTCTCTTATGTTATGTTAGTCTGTGGGCCAGGAAGTATTCTAGTTAATTAGTATTAAGCACAAATGTTAAGACTTAATACTTCACAATCTATGGATGAAAAATTACTTTTTGTACTTTGATGAATTATTTCATTCCATGATAGTTGTGTGGAAAGTGTTCTTGTATCATTTGATCCTGTGTCAGGAACCATGACGATCGGGGATAGAATTGATCTTCAGTATGGTCATTAGAGGCAATTATTTAGTTAATGGGTCTGGTAATCAGACTTACTGACTTTGTTGACATGTGACATTGTATCCAAATTGCAGAAATGGCTGCATTGTATCCAAATTGCATAAATGGATGCTCATACTGTTGATCACTGGTTTGTTTGGTCCAGACTCAATTATTTACAGACTGCTGCCATATAGTTTGATATGGCTGAGTGTGGCATTAAATAACAAATCTGTTTCAGTTCAGTTTTTTTTATGGAATCCATGTCCATTGATAGATGAAGAAAACCATTTCTTGTGAAGTTTCTTCAGCAATATTTTGTGTAACAATGTTTTGATTGACTCTATTTTTTAAAATGTGGCATCCAATTTTACTTATTTCCTCCTTGGTTGTTGAACCCCTGCTGTTTATACGTACAATTTTAGTTAATGTTTATTTGATTATTTAAATCATGTTAATCATTATCACATACATACCCGGTTAATTAGTCTGTTTTGTTGTTTTGTTTTGTCACTTTAAAGCCAAATAAATATTTTATTCAGTGGATTACACAGTAAGTTAATTGCATATCTAAAGTATTATTGCAGAGTTTTTAAAGTATCTGCTTTGATATTTTGATAAGATAAACATGTTCATTTGTTACTCTGCCTTCATGTGAAAATGATTCCTGAAATGGGGATAGAAATAGTTACTGATAAATGTTGGATTATGTTTAGTCTCTAATATATGTAGAAACAAACAATTTCTTATAAATTCAAAAGAAACCCCAGTGAGAAGGGAAATTCAGAACATAAGAAATCTATCCTGCGTCATTTAGGGCATTGCAGAAACGATTGGGTGGAAGGTATAATGATGTGATTCAATCATTCAGGTACTGTGAGACTGTTTAACCTCAGGGCTAGGAAATTTGTGTATACTTTAACGGCTATTGCTATATTCTATCATTATTTTGGATAGAAGTACTTGATTGCAACATACTTTCAATCCATGTGAATGTTTGTCATACCTTGAAAGTGTAAACCAGCCATTTTATTTGAGTCAAGGCTCTAAATGTAAATTCCCACCAAATTTTCAGTTTTGTGGAAAACGGTTGACAATCTTTATTTAATACTGTAAACACACTTGTAAGTATGCTGAAAGTGTGAGATCGAAAGGCCTGTGAAGGTCTAGGGTAGAATAGGCCTTCAGCAACCCATGCTTGCCATAAAAGGTGACTATGCTTGTCGTAAGAGGGGATCGGGTTGTCATGCTCGCTTACTTGGTTGACACATGTCATCAGTTCCCATCTGTGCTCATGCTGTTGATCACTGGATTGTCTGGTTCAGATTCGATTATTTACACACAGGCACCATATAACTGGAATATTGCTGAGTGTGGCGTAAAATTGAACTCCCTCATTCACTTGAGACATCACATATTTATTGGCCTGTGTCCTTCATAAAGAGTGTGGAATATATGTTAAATTGAATAGATGTTTTGTAACTGTAACAATACATATTAAGATTTTAGAAATAAACAATGATGAAAGTGTAATTGTTTGTTATCTTGTATTAGGTAGGTATTATAGTGTTGGGAATCGGAAACTACATCAGCTATCAATTATTGGAGGACTTGTGGTGAACAATCAGCAATTATAATCAAAATATATATGTTTTGAATGTAATCACCAATTTTAAGTGGTTTCCCCACGATATTCCTTATTTATTTATTTTATAATAATAATGTCATGCAATGAAATGCAAGCATGCAAAATAGTGCATAGCTTTAAGCTGTTGGGTGTTTTGTGAATATTTGTCAGGTTTAATGGTTATAATAGAACAACAAAATTCTGATTAATCAAAAATGGTATTTACGTTTGTTAATCATTTTAATCCTTTCCATTAATTTTCATGTTGATCACTGGATTGTCTGGTCCAGAATCAATTATTTACAGACAGCCACCATATAGACGGAATATTGCTAAGTGCTGCATTACTCTAAACTCACTCACTCACTCACTCAATTAATTTTTTATTATTTTCAATCATCGGAACACCACTAGTATTATATGTAAATATTGTTTAATGCTGCAGTCAACAATGTTCTAAATGATGAGAACCTGTAAGAATCGAGCCATGCTCAGATTCTGTAAAGATTCTGAACATTGATATACACAGTTGGTATACAATGACATGTATCAACTAGAGCCTGGGCCCAAGCCTTATCACAGTAGTATACCACAGGCTTACAAATGTAGTTACATTACAAATGCTTTTCAGATAGGGACCATTGTCACTTAATAGTGTCATATTTCCCTTCTGAGAAACAGCAAAGATCTGGATTGTTCATCAGCAACCCATGCTTGTCGTTAAAGGCAACTAAACAGAATCAGGTGATCAATCTGACTGACTTGGCTGATACACTTCATTGTATCCCAGTTACAAAGATTATTCATGGTCATGCTGCTGATCACTGGATGGTCTGGTCCAGACTCGAATATTTACAGACACACCACAATGTGGCTGGTATGCTGCCAAGTGCAGAGTTAACAACAAACGGGTTGAAAAATCCCATCACATGATGTATGGGACAGTTTTCATTTCTGGCAATCACATAGTGGTATCATGCTTGTCCATGAGCTACTAGAAAACTAGTAACCACTTATGGTTACAAAGAGCAAATACACTTGGATTGGATTTCATATCAGCTCAAAATGCAGCCATATAGTAGAGTTAACTTTCTTTGCTATGAATCACTTTTCAATAAATAATCCATTAAACATTAACATCAGATACCATGTTGATTTATTGTTCCATAAAAACATCATGAATATGTCATAAAGTCAGAGCAAATGGAAACTCAGTCAGGACATGTTACTTTCTGAAAGTCACTGTGGCAAGTGGTTTTGAAAAACAATTTTGAACCCCTGCAACAAACCAACCTCCCATGACAAGCTCGGGTTGCTGAAGATCAGTTCATTCCCAGATCTTCACAGATGTATTAGATGAGAGTTAACAGTTGTTTTCTGTAGGATGTCTTCCAAAACAAAAAACAAACTCATGACTTGAAAAATAAGGTAAATAATTTATTGAATATTTTGCATAAATAACATGTACATATCTGTGTACAACGCAAATGAGCTTGCACACTTTAGCCCATCCTTGAGGTTTGGGGAATATTTTCATCTCCATGTTTCGTGAACCAGAGCATCAAGACACAACAAGGCATCTGGCTGAAAATGGCAGCTCAGGACTAAATCCCATTGTATTAGGGTCTGGTAGGAGAGAAAATGGATGCCAGAGGAGTGTTTTCTTTGCATTGTTGTGTCCAGATGGTTCTAGTGCACTGAAACTGATGAAAAGAAACAAGAATGACTTGAGCCTGGAGAGACACCATGTGTACAGGGATAAAGAGGAAACAATCACAGGTTAATTACAGGCAGAAACAGAATTATCTGACTTTAATGTCTAGTTGCAATACTAGCATAGGGACTGGCCAGCTATTCTCAAGGTGTTCATAGCCTTACAAACTTCTTAAGCCCATGCTTATCACAGTTTCTATAGCCAAAGGTAACAATAGGGCTATGAAAGTTTTGAGAATAAGGGCCCTGGTCATTTGTTTTGTCTTGGGACTTTTATCGTATACTCAACAACAAAAAAGTAAAGGACCACCCCAACTGTCAATATTTAAGTAACCAATAGTTCATGATATGAGCCATGTAATTTTGATTAGGGCTGTCCTTAACCTTTTCAGTTGAGTATACTTTCCTGAACTACTTTTCCATCTCAAACATTTGTTCATACTTGACAATATAAGTAACGCTTTGTCAGCATGCCGCCATGCCCAACCCTCCCTCTCATGACCTTTAATAAATGATTACTCCCAAAACAGGGTTATATACTGTCTAGTGGCCGTCTCCACTTTTCCTATGTCGTCTCTCCATCATCAGTAGCCGCTCACTCCCTACACAAAGATTTTTCATTGAACGCCAATCTGCCTCTGTCTCCCCACCCCACTTACAAGTGACCACCTCCTCCATCAGCCATGTAGTTGGGATACTTTCTGTCAACAATCACCCCCTACACTGTGATACTTCCTTGACCCCAATCTCTCTCTGTCTCCCCTACCCTCTTACAAGTGACCACCTCCACCATAAGCCATTTACTTGGAATACTTTCTGTCAAGGCTCAGCCTGTTAACTGTGATACTCGGTCATCCCATTCCTGTAACTGACCAGTCCCTTCAGATACCCTAATGAAACACCTCATTTAAAATTCGCCATCTAGTCCATTGCAGAAACCAATTTCTTCATTGACAAAATTAACTTGAATTTTTTCAGTTAATTTTCCAGATAACACCACAGAGCATCTAATAGCTGTTTTATATACACTAAATCTTTAATTGGTTCATGTTTCCTCAGTTTAATAAGTTTTCATGAAGCTGTAACAAGTAGCCAGAGAAAAACAAACAAAAACAACATATCTACAGGGATTTACATGAACAAGATAGATAATTTACAAGTATACAATAATATACAAGATGTAAAGTCAACTTTACAACAATGAGATGTCTAGGTTCAAGGCTTTCCATGGAGTTTAAGGCATTTGATAATCTGTCTGCTGGATGATGTGTATAGCAAGACGTATTCAAACGTTCGCGTTCACTTCAGAAAGGGGCTGGTGATGGGTAGGTGAGTTGAGTTTTATACCGCTTTTAACAATATTCCTGCATCATCATGGAAAGGGACTCCAGAAATAGCATCCACATGCTTTGGATCATACCTGGGTCTTCTGTATAAGGCTGCACAAAATAATTCAATGTTTCTCAGCACATTGTTTTCAAAAGTGAGGGCGGCAGAACTTTTTTAATTTTTGATAGAAAATGGGTGACTAGGGAGGAGCACATTTTTATGTTTTTTTCCCTTTAAGTTTGGGAAGTTTAGCATGTGTTGATGAGTTGTAGATTTAGATCTTACAGACAGTCATTCTTATAGTGGTCAAATTAGGAGATAAACATCATGTGTTGATGAGTTGTAGATTTAGATCTTACAGACAGTCATTCTTATAGTGGTCAAATTAGGAGATAAACATCATGTGTTGATGAGTTGTAGATTTAGATCTTACAGACAGTCATTCTTATAGTGGTCAAATTAGGAGATAAACATCATGTGTTGATGAGTTGTAGATTTAGATCTTACAGACAGGCATTCTTATAGTGGTCAAATGGATGATCGGTACGTAGCAAAGTCAAAATTTTTGTTTTTTTAAATAGCAATAAAAAACTGTTGCACACACAAATAAAAGTGACATGCCAATACCTGAGAAACATTCACATTTTTTAATTAGCCTAAGGGTCGAATGCTGCAACTATCAGACTAACCCTACCCCTCTCCCTAAGGTCATCTGTTAGGAACTGAACTAGATTTTCACATCAACCTCATTTAAGATGACAAAGAGGATTCACACCCAGTTTTTTTTGTATTCAGTAACTTGGTAACTGTTATCCAGTCATGTTTACTCTTTTGGAGATACCTTGTATCATCACTGGATATTCTAGTTATTTAATCATAATTTTTACCGCTATATTTCCAATTAAGCCTCAAAGAAACTGTTTTCTTGGATCACTAATATTGGTAAGTAAATGTTGATTTTAAAAACTGTTATTTTCACTTCAAATAAATGTTACGAGAAATCCTGTTTGTCCATAATTCCTATAATGGTCATCTGTTTATGTTTAATTGTTTTACTTTTTAATTCAGCTGAGAAATTTCTGTTTCTTTGGTTGGTTAAAAAATTGCTTACAAATGCTTACAATGCTGAATACAATTATGTAATGTTCTTGAAAAACAAAATCCCAGTTTCAAGATGAATCTGATTTCAGTCATCACTGTAACCACAAACTGCAAATTTTTGTTAGAAGTTTCTTTATTTTTTTCAATCACAGGCATTGCCCAGGTGACTAAGATGTCACATTTCACCCTGCAAAGCTGAGTCACTTGGGCATACCATGAACCTTTGATTTTGGGATGGAAGTTGTATGTTCTCAAGACTCAGAGTTCAGCATCACAGTGGGCTCCCATGTCAAGCCGACATGCCATAATATAACTGGAATGCTGTTCAAAACACATTAAACCCAACTCACTTCTAACTGATTCTACACCCAAAAAGAGTCTTGTCATGTGACAGACAAAATACCTTTCTGTCCATTAATAGTCCGACCTTAATAACATTATAACATTTGCCACCAACAGGTCTACATATTCCTACAGTGTTATCAAGCATGGGTGTGAACATGATGCAAACCTTGAATGCTGGAAGATTTGAAATAATATTGCATATATGATTTGAAGAATTCCTTTGTGACCTTTTCTAAGGGGAGGTAACTACTACCATTCAGCTATAGTGTTAGGATAGTTGTGTTGTGAACATTATAGGTTTAACTAAATGCCAGTTATCTTGTGGTGAAGGAATACAATACTATTCATGAAATTACCTGAGGTTTCTGTGCCAGTTTCATATGTAAACAATATTAATCGTTTCAAAGATGCACTGTTTGTTCAATGTCTAAACCGTTCAGATTTTGTCCTAATATTTTAATGGCCTCTCTTAATTATTCAGAATGGACCTAGTAAATTTTACTATTTTAATGATATGACATCTGTTCAGTTATCACTCACAGTGCATCCTTGAGAAAAGTGGAAACTAAAGAATAAAAAAAATTAACATGCTTTTGTTGTCTGAATTTAACCTGAAATGTCTGGCCTTTCTATAGTGTTAATGCCAAACATTGCTACCTTCAAAGGACTACTGTGTTCTAAAACAACAAGACTGCCGAAAAAGTGAGTGAGGAAATCAGGTGAGTGGAAGAATATAGAGCATGTCTGCTCGTGCTTGGTAGGCCATTACCATACAAAAGTAGAAAAGTGAAAGGCACTAAAATATAATGGATGATCCCATCACATCTAATACTCCTATGAACTTGATACTGGTGATGTTTGTATTTATAATTCACTGTCCCCCATACAAACTCACCTTTATTTGTAAGTTACAATAAATAGAAACTGACTTTAGACTTTAGGCAAGACCAGTTTTATGTCTTGTTCTAAAGACATTGTACTAAGAAAACCTAATGGCTGGAGGGGGAAAATAATCACCAGTCAAAGTAAAATTCCCTCTGAATACTAAAAGTATTTTTCTTTTGGTAATTTATGAAGTGTATATAAGGCAACCTAAAAAAAATTATTGTTTTTGCAAGTTTTTGCACACTTTTGGCCAATAAAAACACCAGGATTTCATTTTTTTGACCAGGGAAATTTAAATTACTACTAGTATTATTTTCTTAAATTATTATTGTGGAAAATGTACAAAAGGCAGATCCATAAACAAGAAATAAAACTGGTCTGGGCTTTTATCAATGACATACTATTTGAGCACAATCAGACCACCCATAGTATGAAATAAAATGGCGCCTGAATTCAAATAAAATATAGCCTTATTTCACACAATTTTGTTGTTGACCTTATATGCAAGACATAGAATCAATACGAATCAACACTAGCACGTATGAAGTATTAATTCAGTGTCCATTAAGTAGAATGAATATACTGAATGAACTTGTCTGTGGCATGAAGAGAAGCACCAAAGCATTTCCAAGACCCGGAACCCTTGAATATGGAGCATGACACAGGTTCAAGATGTCAGTTTACATTGGTCACAGGAGGAACTGTCCAATACTAAACCATCAAGTGAAAGGTGTCAAGAACTACTCAGAATGAGTTAAGGATTATCTGATTAGTCATGTGACTGGAGTTAATCTGCCACAACCGTCATATGAAGATTTCAGGTATTCTTAACTTCTGATGAGTAGTATAATTTTTTACTACACAATTCTGTACATGCCTATCCACATAGATCTAAGGATAAAATTACACATCAGTAAGATATAACTTGAAGGCTTAAAAACAACCCACACGATGAACAACCCTGACAGAATGTTACAATGTAAGAATGTAACAATAGTAACTTTAGCAGGCATCCATATAAGCAAATGACTATAAGTCCACTACGCTACAGTTAACAGTCATATAAAATCTGCAAAGCGAAACCATTACAGTTTAGATACTAACACTCGCACACAACCTGGATGAAAAGAAGACATTTTGAAAACCAAGTTAATATACTACAACTACAATATCTGATTATGACTAGAAATGTTGCTAAAACATCTTGTTGATATTTACAAACAGATATGGGTTCTACATGATATATATATATATGATGTGAGCATCACTGGAAGTAACGTTGAATGCAATGATTCACTGTCTGATGACAAAATAAACATATTTTCAAACAAAATATTTGTAATCACAGTGAGGCTTATCTCTTCCTGATCGTAGACTACAACACCCCACCATAGCTCATACAACCATCACTTGTTTTGGGATACAGTTCCTGTAGATTCCCAACTTAGGCAATGAATTGTTCACCTCTGTCGCTGTACAATAAGAAATTACATCTCTAAACAGGTTCAGGATTTCAGAACTGAAAAGGTTCACTTCACAATGTGTTGACAGAGTAACTGAAGTTTTCCTAAAACACGCCTTGAAAAGCAAACTGAAGAACCTTTGTCCTCACAGTGTAATCCTGATTACAAAGAAGAAGCATTGTTACCCCAGTGCCAAGGACCAAATATGGTTCCCCTTGTTACCCTAATCTCAAGGACCAAATATGGTTCCCCTTGTTACCCTAATCTCAAGGATCAAATATTTAAATAATGTTTCTCCAATATTACCTAAATGTCAAGGATCAATTACTGATATAACCTAATGCCAACCATCAAATACTGATACCCTAATCTCAAGGATCAAACACTGTTTCACATGTAACCCTAATTTCAAGGATCAAATACTGCTTCACCCGTGTAGCCCTAATCTCAAGGATCAAACATTGTTTCTCCAATTTTACCCTAATGCCAAGCATCAGATGCTGATACCCTAATCTCAAGGATCAAATACTGTTCCCATGTAGCCATTATGTCAAGGATCAACCTAAAGCAATGGATGTATGAGCCTGGTGAGGGACGAAACAAAATATCCATGAAACTTGTCTGTAGATATTGAGAGATTTCAACCTGCTCATGATGTTACCATGCAAACAACCATCCTATATGAGGATGTAGAGCTGAAACAACCACAGCAAAACAGAGTCTGCAGAGTCTGTTTTTGGTGTTTGTAATGCTAAGTGCACTTCAGAGTGTCTGCAAGGCTCATCTTCATCTTGTGTGCAGGACCTGATTCATCTTAGGCATCTTCCTGCCAGAACACATCACAAAGTTTCTCACACCTCCACGTAATGGAGCTGAGATCCCGAAACTCACATCAGTCTGGATCCATCTTACATTCCAGCAATCAGCAAGGCCTCATCACAAGTTGCTTGCACCTCTACATGACAGACCTCAGACCTCATAACTCACATAGTCCCAGATCCACACAGCATCAGCATCCTGCCAGGAATCATTACAAACATCCTTGAGCTATCACATATTAGATGACAGGCCCTGGAACTTGAATAAAGTTTAACAGTTCATCTCAAACCCAGCAATCTTTCACCAATACTTAATGTTGGTCTGTTACTTGTCTTAGTGTCCTCCACATGCGGATATCAGTCTTGAGTTGGCAGAACTATCACCTTGATAAAACATTATTTGAACAGCTGAACTTTTATAACAGAACTAATATGCCTTTGCACCATATGGAACCCTGATACTGAACATGCTTTGAGGCAAGGATCATATGCCAATTTATCTTCAAACACTTATCAAAATACATTTCTTCAGTTTCTGCCTCTAGATGCTCAATGGTTTTCTATCAGAATAGAAGACAGTAATAGACAAGTCTTTCATCAACATCACCACATTATCGTGTTGGTGCCCTTTCTATTCTCCAGTTCTCATACATGTTTTTATCTCGATCTATGCAATCCTTGATGTGTCCAGCAACAGGTTGATCTAGGCCAATGTACCCACAAATTGACTGATCAACATAAGTACACCCTGATCAGCTTAACAACAGACTGATACATCCAAACCATACATGATGAATCTGGCAACAGATCAGTGCATTCATGTCTTCTGTGATGAATCTTACAACAGTTTAATCCATCTAAGCCTATATCAGTGAATGGAGCAACAGGTGGATCCATGAAGGCCTTCACTATGAATCTAGCCATAAGTCAGTCCATCCACACCATCACTGATGCATTCACTGGCAGGTTCATCAATCCAAGCTTTCATGATTGCAATTAGCAATTATAGCAATATATTCAGGCCTTCTTTGATGAATCTAGCAACAGACTGATCCACCAAGGCCTTTCTCGATGAATCTACCAAGGTGGATCCTTCTAAGCCATCATTGATTAATTCAGTCAATACATCAAAGCTTTCTTTGATGGATCTAACAAAATGTTCATCCATCCAAGCTTTTTGTCAGTGAATCTAGCCAGCAGGTTAATGCATTCAAGACTTGATCCATCCAAGCTTTGTCAATAAATCTAGCAACAAACCAATATTATCCAGGCCTTCTTTCATGAATGTAGCAACAGGCTGATCCATCCAAGCCTTCACTGATGAATAAAACAATGGGTCAATGAACATACATGCTTTCTTTCAAGATTCTAGCAACAGGTGGATGTATCAAGCAAAACATTAATGCATCCTAGACTTCCTTGATAACCTAGCACTCTTTTCATTGATGTTTTCTTTGATGAATCTGGTAACAAGGTCATCCATCCAAGCCTTCATTGATGGATAAAACAATGGGTCAAAGTATCCAAGCGTTCTGTCATATATCTGCCAGTGAGTGAAGGCCTTCATCGATGAATCAAGCAAAGAATCAATGCATCCACTTCCTCGGTAACCTAGCAACAAGCTCCTTCAACCATACACCTATACTGTCATTGACGGTCCCAAACATCTTCTTCACCAAGGAGGAATAACATTTCATTCGAAAATTCTACAGGTACATGATCCCTACTATTAATGTCCTCACAGAAATCATCACCTCATTAAGGCTCAGTGAATAAAACCAACAACTTTACAGTATGTACATTATGGAAGGCCAATTGTTTGACAAAATCTGACTTTTACAAGCTCTTGGTCAGCAGTGTTGAACACACTGCCAAAATGTTACTTTTCCTCATACACAAATACAGCAATATGTAATATCTACTTCTGGGACAAGACCTTGGCATCAGGAATGGCCCTGACATTATGATGTATCCACAAGATGACCCACACACATTTCATGAATGTTGTGGACATAGTGAAGCATGCTAAAAGAGGTGATCTTTGGACATTTACACTGCTTGGTTTGATAAGAGAGTCACCTCGAATGGGCATAGCTAAAAATTAATTGTTTGCAAATTTTCATTTTTGAAATGCAAGCATCACCCTTTGATTTTCTTCATGAACCGAGCATAAGCAATTTATATGGCTATATCAAATCATCCTAAAAGTCAAGTCTTCTTGACACTTGAGGAACTGGCTACAATATGACACTTCAAAAACACTTGTTGATCATCAGCGATCCTGAAAATGTTCCATCAACATTGTCCATGGATGCCCAGACGTGGATCTGTAGTTGAAACTCCAGCATGTTTGGAATGTGTTGACAAGGACTCAATGGTGATGGAAGAGGAAAGTATTCCATGGCCATACTTCTGTGAGTTCTCTTTCTTGTTTGAGCCATTCTCAAGTATTTGTGTATCCAGGGTGCCTGGCTAATTTCTTGTTCTTTTCCTCTATGCTAAGACAGAAAACTTTTTAAAAGCAGCAGTGCCAGCAGTAGTGATGATACTTGATACGTCTGTGCTCCACAAGTATTACCCTCCTGCAAACAGAATATATATTTCTTAAGATGAGGAGAGGCGCAGTATGCAATGTATTCATTGAACCTATGTTAACAGTAGACTTTTAATCTCATGACAAGTTCATATCTAACAGACAGTATTCTGACAAGTAGTATGTTTCATAAAGATAACAAGCTTTACTGAAAGATATTGAGGTCTATCAGGCTCCTTTAAACATGTCAAGGTCAGCCTTTAGTAGAGGTCCTTGCCAAACCTTTCCTTGACAGCTTTCTCATCAAGCTTCTCTGCTGAAAGATATTGAGGTCTATCAGGTTTCTTGGATAAACATAACAAGGTCAGCCTTTAATAGAGGTCCTTGCCAAACATTTCTTTCAGAGCTTTCTCATCAAACTTCTCTACTGAAAGATACTGAGGTCTATCAGAGTCCTTTAGGTAAATGTATCTGTAGGAAATTCATCCTCCAAAGTGTCATTCTGATAGGATGTTGATTCAAGAGCAAGAATATTTGACTGCTAAGACAGACATCATTTTCATTATAACCTATTCATATAGCACCGAGTTCCAGCTAGGCACTTCGTTTTTCCCTCAATCATAGGATGTCAGTCTCAACGGCACTTTGTCTTATCAATCTCAATGCCCTGGGAACCATGCAGCCACTAGTTAATGTGGCTTTCCCATCCTCTTGAGGTATCCATTCCGAGATGGGTGGAATGGAACACATAGTGACCGTACTTGGTCAAACTTTACTGTATGCTGCTGTACCCACAGTAAGGTGTTTGCATGTATTCATGTGCCTACCATCTTGTCATGTACCAAAGGATTTGTGTGTTCTTTCAAGTGCACAGGGTTGTGTACTCTACCCCAGGGGTTGTGACTGAAAAAGAGTCTGCACACAAAACTGATTCCAAGGTTTTTACCCCCAGTCACAGGTGGGCTCTATCATGGCACCTCAATCACGTTTGAGTTTTGCCAATAAAATATGTACTCATAAGATGCAATAAAAAACAAACAAACAAACACAACAAACTCAAATTTAAGTTACATAATAGCACTAGAATGAAACTTGAATTTCTGTTCCTAAATCCACCAGCTGTGGTGCCTTCATCACTCAAAAGTAAAAACCACAAGAAGTTAGAGTGTACAATTTACTTACCTCTATTGTTGAGTCATAACATCTTGTTTTCCTGGGTGGATGTGACAATTTGGATACACGCTTGCACTTCTCTTCTTCTGTATGTGATCAGTGTTAAGGGATACTGTAGGTGAGCCTGTATACTTACAGTTAGATTAGATTAGATTCTTTGTCTCTGTGTACTATTATATGGTAAGTGCTGCTTCAGTGAGTAGAGTATAAAGATGGGAAAATGACACAAAGCACTGGCTTGACACTCTAATGACCCAATACACCTTGGTCTGACCTTAATCAAAGTGGTGTAATACTGGGACTGTTCAAACTACCCAGTCATCTTACAGGGATCTATTTAGACTGCCCATCCCATCCTATCCTTGATCATAGGGATTTATTCAGGGAACCCATCGTCAGAAAACTGCTTTTCATAAAGCGCATAACACAGGGACCTATTTGGACTACCCAGCCTCTTTTGCCTGCTCTTCATAAAGCACATAACACAGGGACCTATTCGGACTACCCAGCCTCTTTTGTCTGCCCTTCATAAAGCACATAACACAGGGACCTGTTCGGACTACCCAACCTCTTTTGTCTGCTCTTCATAAAGCACATAGGATCTATTCATAGAACCCATCCTCTGAAAACTGCTCTTCAAAGAGCATAAAGTACAGGCATCTATTTGGTCCACCCATCTTCTTTAGTCTGCTCTGCCACAAGCACAAAGTACAGGTTCAACTTGGCCCAAACCACCTAAGTTTGCTACTAGATAAGCATGGTAGTGACAGCCATACACTTTCTAGTCTGCTCTTTGATTAGATTGGTCTACTAAGTCTTTTTTTCAGGCCACCTTATCCTCCTGAACCCGTTCGTCAAAAAGCATGAAGTGCAGGGGTCCATTTGGACAGCCCAATACTTTTCAGGCAGCAGTTCAAGACAGAAACCAATGGTGACCCACAATCCCAACAAGACAACACAACAAAGGATATAATGAATCTTCTCTGGTGTGATGGAAGTCTCATCTCCTTCTCCACAACTGCAGTTGGCTGCTGCCACAACCAGGATCATGTTTGTGTCACGGATCCATCGGACGATGTATGTCCTATGACATTCGATTCGTGGAGAAACAAACAGAGACTGTTAGTATCATAGTCCCAAACATACTCACACTGCTAAGTATCATCCCGTCCACAATACCTGCTAAGAACTAATGCCTGATTATTCCACAATGATGCATCAGAGAAAGTTTTGAACAATGCACCATGCATATTGATTACAATGACTATGACTTGAGTATGCTGAAGCTGACTAAATAACATCCTACCAAGACATGCACATTTCATATACTTGAAAATTATAAAATTATGTTAAAAAGTCTAAATTTGAAATAAACAAATAATCCCAACATGGAGCTACTTCATTTCAACCCTTTTCCAATGATAAAATGTATATTCAAAATTTGCTTACAAAAGAAATTGAATATTTGTTATTTCCTGACAGATCTTTCTTCTTCTTTTTTATATTTGTAATTAAATGATAAAATTTCTCTTGAGTAACATTCTAGGCAAATTGAATGTCTATTCTATGTGTGTCTGCTGTAGCAGTGCTGAAATGAAAATAGAAATGAAATAAATATTATGGAATATTTTCACGAATAAATGTGATGACAAATCCTTTTCAATTCTTTGTCTCTCCAGATTTAAATAAAAGTCACATGTGTGTACTTATATTACCATCAAGGACAAGATGCTAATTTTTACAGTTTAAGAAAATTCTGGACATAATCTTCTGAATGTCGAAGTTAGTGAAAATGTTCCATTTATCCGTATGAGTGTCAATGCTATGAATAATGATCAACCACAACTAGCTATGACACTAATATTATGCCCATGCTGTAAAAAAAGGAACATTTCAAATGTGCATAAAGTGAATTTTTGGTGAGTAAAAGTTGAAAATTCGGCTGAGTAGTTTTTCATCTACAAAACAAGCACACATTATAAAAGATCCTGGACATTACTTTATATTGACAATAACAAACTAGGGATATTATTTTTGAAATAAGAAAATGTCGTTTAATCTTTGATAAAAAATGTCTGGAAACATGGCCGCCAAATTCTGTCAAAGGGAGATACACTCTGATGATATATCATTCCCGCTTACAAATCAAAAATGCCCTTAACACTATAAAAAGTTTTTTTCAGGTAAACTTTCTAAGTATCATTACAGTGACAAAGTTATTGAAAATGTCTATGTCCAGTTTCTTTCAAATGTAAATGCCCTAGCATGAATAATCTACTGAAAACATCCTCCTAACACTGTCTATGAAAACACATCTATATCATGGATACATCTGAGGCAATCATTCACTATCTATTCCAAAAACAGTGTTTATGCTGAGTGCTGGTTTTCATATATACTGTATATATTTACTCCTGGTTTGAAATTTCCTTCTTTTTTTTCTATTCTACATAACACAAGTATACCATTGCACTATATTGCGCGAGCAAACGTTGAAAACAGTGATTGTCAGTTGGTTGAGCCAATGAATAGTTCCAGAAGAACAATAGTTTACTTTCAACCAAAATAATACAGTTAACAAACCTCAGTATACTACTTTCAAATAAATATGCTTTATTTTTTTAAATATTGTACAAAAAATTCAAAAATTATTAGAATTCAAAGGTTCATGCTCGTCAACAATGCTTTTCAATCACTGAGAAAAAAATCATTCCTCAAATTTAAAATCATTTTACAGCGCATTTAAGAACGGAAAACTTAAACATCAGAAAGCAGTACCATGCATGTACATGCAAATTATTAAAAAATGGCAGCAGCTACAAAGATCTCAGTGTTGGATTTGTATGTCTTTATGATAAACATATTGACAATGACTACTTCAACAAAATCACTATTAAATCACCTTGCAACAAAAATATTGCTACTTGAGAAGTTCTAATACTAAACTGTCCCACTCTAAAGATAATTACTGAATTACCGGTAAAGGTCTAAAGATCATAGAACAAGTGTCTAAATTATTTTGTCCATGACGGACTCTTTTACAATAATTCTTTTGCAAAACCTTCAGCTTAAATTTCATAATGATTAATTTACATAATTAATGATGTTGAATATTTATCAATCCAGTTGACCATGAAGGTGTATGTCTGCCATGACTTTTTCAGTTGAGTTATCTTCACAACTAGTCCTGAGCTGATGCAAAATGTAAGACAGAAACATGAATAGAACATCACATCCAGATCTTACAAAGTTAAGTCCAAGCTTAAACAGTGAGGTGTAAACATATCGCGACCGAAATGGCAGCCATGTATACTTACCGCTGTTTCCAAATATACAGAAAACTGTAATGTCCAATTTACAAAACTAGTCATAGGGAAAGTAGCACAAAATGCTGCCATTCTGCATTAGTGCAATGGTACAGTTGCGTTTTAAGTACCAAAGGTATTGAGGAAGATAGTATGAAAATTGCAATGATTTGCTAAAGAACAGTAAATATGTGTGGTAGGATAATAGTATGTATGATGTTTAAAATTTGTGAAAAATTAGTTTTCAGTGTGCTATTATCTGCAGTGATCGAGGCACATGGGGCAAGACAAACTGGATTGAGCATTGCAACACTTCTACACTCTGTTAAACAAAAGTACCCCACAAAGTACACAACTCAAAATGGAGTTAGACGACACCCGCATTTTTACACAACTTCTGTTATTCTGCCATGAACTATCAGATTAACATTTGCTATGTGAAAAATGGGATATTCTTTAACTTTTGAGTTAATATCATGCCATATTAATAAACTGAGATTTTTTTCTTTTTTGAGTAGTACATAACATTAAAAAGATATAAATACTCACAGACTACAAAAGCAGATGAAGTGATAATAATTTAATCTAAGCTAAAACATTTAACATCTCTCATAATAAAAAAATGTGAATGCTATTATTGTAAACTTTAATGAAAGCTTTACAAACTTCACTTTCGCAAACCCTCAAAGATATATTTTTTAGCAATATTTTTAACTAAATAATCACCAAGCTGCTGAAAAAAATCATTATTTCAAAAGACATATTTTTTTATTCCAATATATGGTAACTGTTGTATTTCATAAGAACATATTCATAATATATGGTTTTTTAATCAATTTCACCTCAAACACTTTCAGAGGACATATTAGTCAATGAAATAAACATATCATGTTCTGTTCAATCACACAACTGTGGTCAAGTTATTAAAAAGATTCCTTACAGATTTATATTTTAAAAGTATGCAAAATATTTATAATCACATTTCAACCAAAACCAGAATTTCATCACCCAAATTCATTCCAAGGGAAAATGAAGAAACGGATGTTTTTACAAGAATGTGTTAAGAAAACAAACTATCAGAAACTAACAGGTTACGAAGAAGTCAAGCTATTACTTTTGTCAATCAAAGAAAATCCGATCAACGTCAGTAGTTAAGGAAGGATACAAAACATCGTCCAAATCAAAACAAATATGTCAAAATTGTGATATTAATGATACCATACCAAAGATTATTACCCTTAAGATAAATTTGTCAAATTCTGATTGGTTGATGACCAAAGCATACAAAAACATGTAAGCAGATTTGCCAGGGTGTACGAACTGTACACCCCTTCAGATCTGTCACGCAACGCAGTACACAGGTCGCATGAATGACCTTGACCTCAGATGGAATGTGGCTGGCAAATGGCTGATCGCGTAGAGTTGGCGTATACAATTATGGGTACAAACAGAGCAATAAAACTGTTGCCATAATTTCTTATTTGCGTGTGTAATTATATCCCAAAAAATAAAATGTTTCTGTATTTCACTTCTCATTTACAAAAACCTCAAATTTGATCATTTTTATCACAAACTAAGCCACCCTGTGTTATCTCCCTTTATGACAGATCAGGAAAAGTCATGGCAAAACGTTGCGTGGTGGCTCATTCTGCCAAAGGTTGAATGTTGTTAAAAGATAAGCTAAACTAAAAGATCTTAAGGGTAATAAATCTGTCACCCAGTGTTTTGAAAGGGTGTACGGGACTGTAAGACCCTTGTATATTCCATATTTCCTAAACCTCAGGAAATACGGAATTTACAAGGGTCTTACAGTCCTGAACACTTCCCTCTTAAAACACTGTGTAACTAATAGTTATACTGTATTAAAAATCATACAAATGTATAGGTAAAATGATGATGACTTTGCAGGGTTTAGACAAAAAAACAGGAACAGGAAGTTGTAGAAGCATTGCAAATTTCTTCCAAGATTTCCACCATGTCACCCTGGCTTTCTATGTCCACTGCAGGATGAACTAAACAGAGCTACAAGAGCTAATTAGAAACAATTGCAGCACACTCACATGCAGAATGGATGTGGGGGTCACATGACATTGTACATATCACAAGAAATAAGCTTGATGGAACAACTTAATCTTTGGAGGGTGAAGAGATTCAGTTTCTACAGTAACATACATAATTCAACATTTCAAAATAAAACTTTGCATCTTAAATATGGTATTTTCTATATGATATGATCCAAACACTCAAACCTATTTTGGCATATTCTTGACAACAGATCTTAAGACACAAAATAATAATGTAACACTCTACAGATGTTTTTCACAATCTAAGATGAATTATAGAAATGAGACAATAAGTTGTGAAAACTGTTTCCATCTAACTTAAATCTCCTGTGATATGACCATGCCACGGGTTATCTACTTATCTAATGCCAAACAATATCTCCGGCATTTTAGTGTTTCCTCGAGACTACAACTGCAGAAAAGAGTGTGTATCATATTTCATCATAAGGCCATTCCTCGGACACATTCAAAAGTCAGTTTCATCATTTGGCAAACAAAGTGTGGAATCATGAAATTCATGTTTGGGCATGTTGGGTTTTTTATATGTGACTTCATCAATAAGTATTTGACACATGTTTTGACTAGTGTGTGTTCTTAGCATGATTTATGTCTCACAACAAGAATATGTATTCCTTTTCCATCTTACATCTCCATACAATACTTGGTCTCCTTATCACATTTCATCTCTCACAACAACAGCATATCCTTATCACATTTTCACTTACAACAATACTTGGTCTCCTTAACACATTTTCACTCACAACAATACTTGGTCTCCTTATCACATTTCATCTCTCACAACAACAGCGTGTCCTTATCACATTTTCACTCACAACAATACTGTATGTCCCTATTACATTTATTACATTTCCATTCAGTCATATAAATGTTTCACCAGAGAGTGTTTTCTTCATTTCTTTGGGTTTTTTTAATTTCTGCCTCGACCAATTTCATTTCTTGTTTAATGTATACGCCTTTCGTATTTTTCAAGAATAAGAAAAAAAAAACAGAAATGAATTTAACCCACTCAAAAAATAAAAGCTTATGTTATTGGCCAAAAGTGTAAACATTTCAGATTATTTTTTACTCTATATAAACTTCATGATTTGACAAAAATAAAATACTTTCAGTATTTAGGAGGAATATTACTTTGACTGGTGACTTTGACTCTTTTTTCCCTCCAGAATTTAGGTTTTCTGAGGACAAACATCCATAAAACAGGATATAAAATTGGGCTTTTCCTTTTTACAAAAAACTATCAAGGCTAGCAAGATAACCGAGTGGTTGATGTCAAGAGCACAACGCAAGACAGCATGATGACATATGATCAAACAAGTCTTATCTAGTCCAACCTGCTTGATTCTTGCAACAAAATAGCCTACTGCAGATAAATTCCACTGTGATCAACAAAAATACCTGAGTACTAGGTTTGGAATTTTCTACCTGGGTACCATACCCCCAATTTAGGCTACCCTACCCTACCCAGATACCCGATATGTTGATTCCTGATAGAAAATGTGTAAGTAATGGCAATATGTTCTTCAGCTCAGAGGCAGAGTTTTTCTACATCTTAATCATGTATTATATTCTAAATAATGCTTAAATCTTCAAAGACAATACAACCTTTTAATCATGAAGAATAAACTTTTATATTGTTTAATCCATTAGTCATATGATCTGGTCCATGTATTGAGATGGGTACCTGGATCCAACTCATTACAGATCCATCCTGGGTATCTGGGATACCCATCCCAGCTCTACTGAGAACCAAATCTTGTTAAGTCTTTGAGCAGCTGTACATTACTACAGTTTGGGTGAGCAAATAATATGGTTGTTTTTTAATCTGATTGGGTTAATATTCCTCTCATAGGAGGCCAAGCCAAATTTGTATACATTTCTACCAGACTGCAAGTTTCAAATCAGATGAAAATAGTACTAATCTTCGAGAGTGAAAATAATACCCACTCCTAAAGCAGAGAAAAACCTCAAAAACCACTATTTTACTCACTCAGTCCCTTTGACACAACAGTAGCTCACCATGGATTACTTTATAAGTAAGTACAGTGGAAGTCCTCTAAACCAGCTTTCATTGGGACCAGCAAACAATGCCAGCATTAGAGGACTATTCCATTTTCAACCTCAGGATGATCTTCCATGCCAGTCACTCACCAACTGACCTATCCTTATCCATGCTCCTTTTATCAGGCAACATCAATGAGCATAAAACAGTCAGTGAACAGGACAGCTGAGATACCTGATGTCGGTTTAAAGAGTTGACACAACTTTATGAATTATCAAATTCTTTATTTAACAACTGTGATGTTTCTGTAAAGGTTCTTATACCATTTTCATCTCATATGCTTGAAAATGGTATAAGATCCTATATCGAAATGTCGCAATTGTTAAAATAGAGAAGTTGATCATCCATAAAGTTGTGTCATCTCTATACCAGCAACTTCTAGAATGCTACTCAAAGAAGGTTTAGGGGGCGTTGATTATTGTACAAGCAGTCAGTTTGATGGTCTTTGTTGTGCCAACTGACACCAGATTAGAGTGCCTGTAAATGATCATAAATTAACTAGCTTCTGCCAGAACCAAATTCTAGTGCTGATATTGAGAGCATGCTGGCTAGCAGGGCTGCCGGTTTAGAGGCTTCCACTGTATTATGTTTTAACATTTCACCCTACTACCCTTCTGATGATTATCACTCACCACAAGTATCATGAACTCTGACAATTGTCACAAAAAAAAAAACTGTTGGGTCAGTGAACTATCTCATCAAAGTCATGACTCACATCACTTCCAAAGTCATCCTCATTACTCACTGTAAGTACTGTCTCACCACAGTAATAATACAAACTGTGAACAAGTACTATCTCACCCTACCAATGATTATCCCTGACTAACAGTATTACCTCACTGTTATAATGATACTTACAAGTATCACTTTACTCTGGCACTAACTCTCAAGAACCAGCATCAAATCTCAAACTAACATTATCAATAACTGACCAGAAGAACTATCTCACCCTCATATTAATACTCACTGACTGCAAGTTCTATCTCACCAGAGATGCCAATACTGAATCTAATGAAAGTGGTGTCAGTCCTGGTTAAAAGCCTGGCCTGAGCTATGATATGCATTTGCAAAAAAATTTATGAACCTTTGCCGTCAATAATACACAATATACACAATCAAGACCTCAAAGATCACACCTTAAGCTTCAAATGCTTATACTGTTGTTGACTCGAATACATCACAGGTAATTTAGGACACTGCATGCTGTAAAACAAAATTCAGAATTTTTGCTAAAAAGTAGGAGTGTTTAGAAGACAAATCAGAGAGTAGATTTTGAATGAAAGTAACTCCACCCAAATCAGAGTGGTTGGCAGCTTTGTCTCACCCTAGCAACATTACCAACCACAAGTCCTATCCCATCCTCATAACACTAACCATCGATCACAAGTACTATCTCAAACTCATAACACTAACCATCGATCACAAGTACTATCTCACCCTCATAACACGACCCACTGTTCATAAGTCCTATCTCACCCTCATAGCACTAACCATCGATCACAAGTACTATCTCACCCTCATAACACTACCCACTGATCATAAGTCCTATCCCACCCTCATAACACTAACCATCGATCACAAGTACTATCTCACCCTCATAACACTAACCATCAACCACAAGTACTATCTAAAACTCATAACACTACCCACTGATCATAAGTCCTATCTCACCCTCATAACACTACCCACTGATCATAAGTCCTATCCCACCCTCATAACACAAACCACTGATCACAAGTACTATCTAAAACTCATAACACTACCCACTGATCATAAGTCTTATCTCACCCTCATAACACTAACCATCGATCACAAGTACTATCTCACCCTCATAACACTAACCATCGATCACAAGTACTATCTCACCCTCATAACACTAACCATCGATCACAAGTACTATCTAAAACTCATAACACTAACCATCGATCACAAGTACTATCTCACCCTCATAACACTACCCACTGATCATAAGTCCTATCTCACCCTCATAACACTAACCATCGATCACAAGTACTATCTCACCCTCATAACACTACCCACTGATCATAAGTCCTATCCCACCCTCATAACACTACCCACTGATCATAAGTCCTATCCCACCCTCATAACACTAACCATCAACCACAAGTACTATCTAAAACTCATAACACTACCCACTGATCATAAGTCCTATCTCACCCTCATAACACTACCCACTGATCATAAGTCCTATCCCACCCTCATAACACAACCCACTGATCATAAGTCCCATCCCACCCTCATAACACTAACCATCAACCACAAGTACTATCTAAAACTCATAACACTACCCACTGATCATAAGTCCTATCTCACCCTCATAACACTACCCACTGATCATAAGTCCTATCCCACCCTCATAACACTACCCACTGATCATAAGTCCCATCCCACCCTCATAACACTAACCATCAACCACAAGTACTATCTAAAACTCATAACACTACCCACTGATCATAAGTCCTATCTCACCCTCATAACACTAACCATCGATCACAAGTACTATCTCACCCTCATAACACTACCCACTGATCATAAGTCCTATCTCACCCTCATAACACTACCCACTGATCATAAGTCCTATCTCACCCTCATAACACTACCCACTGATCATAAGTCCTATCTCACCCTCATAACACTACCCACTGATCATAAGTCCTATCTCACCCTCATAACACTACCCACTGATCATAAGTCCTATCCCACCCTCATAACACTACCCACTGATCATAAGTCCCATCCCACCCTCATAACACTAACCATCAACCACAAGTACTATCTAAAACTCATAACACTACCCACTGATCATAAGTACTATCTCACCCTCATAACACTACCCACTGATCATAAGTCCTATCTCACCCTCATAACACTAACCATCGATCACAAGTACTATCTCACCCTCATAACACGACCCACTGATCATAAGTCCTATCTCACCCTCATAACACTACCCACTGATCATAAGTCCAATCTCACCCTCATAACACTACCCACTGATCATAAGTCCTATCTCACCCTCATAACACTACCCACTGATCATAAGTCCTATCTCACCCTCATAACACTAACCATCAACCACAAGTACTATCTAAAACTCATAACACTACCCACTGATCATAAGTCCTATCTCACCCTCATAACACTACCCACTGATCATAAGTCCTATCTCACCCTCATAACACTAACCATTGATCACAAGTACTATCTAAAACTCATAACACTACCCACTGATCATAAGTCCTATCTCACCCTCATAACACTAACCATCGATCACAAGTACTATCTCACCCTGATAACACTACCCACTGATCATAAGTCCTATCTCACCCTCATAACACTAACCATCGATCACAAGTACTATCTAAAACTCATAACAGTAACCATCGATCATAAGTCCTATCTCACCCTCATAACACTAACCATTGATCACAAGTACTATCTAAAACTCATAACACTAACCACTGATCATAAGTCCTATCTCACCCTCATAACACGACCCACTGATCATAAGTCCTATCTCACCCTCATAACACTACCCACTGATCATAAGTCCTATCCCACCCTCATAACACTACCCACTGATCATAAGTCCCATCCCACCCTCATAACACTAACCATCAACCACAAGTACTATCTCACCCTCATAACACTACCCACTGATCATAAGTACTATCTCACCCTCATAACACTACCCACTGATCATAAGTCCTATCTCACCCTCATAACACTAACCATCGATCACAAGTACTATCTCACCCTCATAACACTACCCACTGATCATAAGTCCTATCTCACCCTCATAACACTAACCATTGATCACAAGTACTATCTAAAACTCATAACACTACCCACTGATCATAAGTCCTATCTCACCCTCATAACACGACCCACTGATCATAAGTCCTATCTCACCCTCATAACACTAACCATCGATCACAAGTACTATCTAAAACTCATAACACTACCCACTGATCATAAGTCCTATCTCACCCTCATAACACTAACCATCGATCACAAGTACTATCTAAAACTCATAACAGTAACCATCGATCACAAGTACTATCTAAAACTCATAACACTAACCACTGATCATAAGTCCTATCTCACCCTCATAACACGACCCACTGATCATAAGTCCTATCTCACCCTCATAACACTACCCACTGATCATAAGTCCTATCTCACCCTCATAACACTACCCACTGATCATAAGTCCTATCTCACCCTCATAACACTAACCATCGATCACAAGTACTATCTCACCCTCATAACACAAACCATCGATCATAAGTACTATCTCACCCTCATAACACAAACCATCGATCACAAGTACTATCTCACCCTCATAACACTACCCACTGATCATAAGTACTATCTCACCCTCATAACACTAACCATCGATCACAAGTACTATCTAAAACTCATAACACTAACCATCGATCACAAGTACTATCTAAAACTCATAACACTAACCATCGATCACAAGTACTATCTAAAACTCATAACACTACCCACTGATCATAAGTCCTATCTCACCCTCATAACACTACCCACTGATCATAAGTCCTATCTCACCCTCATAACACTAACCATCAACCACAAGTACTATCAATAATCCAAATAACAATGTTCCATAATTATTCCATGAGCTGTTTCAGGTTACAAGGCTTGGTGGATTCCATGGCTAAAAAAAGTCTGAGTAAGAGAATAAGAGAGGTTTCTTAATAGATTCAGCACAGTTTAAGCCACTTGATTTCAATAGATACAAAATGTGGCCAAAGCTGGCTCAGCATGAAACCCATCCCACTGTCATTCCATACTAATGCTCAGTCTTAATATCAGTGACTGAGTTTCATACTGTGTTTAGCAGTATTCCAGCAATATCACAGTAGGAATGGGCTTCGCATATTGTACCCACGTAAGGAACTGAACCTAGGTCTTCAGTATGATGAGCAAGTGATTTAACCACTAAGCTACCCCACTGTCCCCAATCTCAATATGAAATTGAAAAGGTTGCAGATTCTGCTGATGATTAAGAAAACCAAATATGCAAAACTTCACATTGTTTAGTATTCCCATATATACTTACTAATGAGCAATATCAGAATGTATAAAGGGATTAAAAATCTCTATATAAACATTCCCATACATCATGCATTCATAAAAAATGTATTGTTTAACATAATGCATTTTAAATTCCATGCCAACACTTGATGTAATTTTCCATTTCCTCTTTAAAACTAATACTAAGATATTCAGACTGAAATGCAAAGTGTGATATGCTTCTAAGCTAAACCAATGCAGCATGCCTGTCCAATGCTAAAGATGCAAATATCTTCAGTCAAAGATGAAGACGATAACTTTCATCATGTTCATGTGAAAATCAACAACTTACTCATCCATGGTCTTGAAGCGGTTATTCTAAGTTGCATTTGTTTAGCTCATGAAATGATGTATCCTTAGCATACAAAAATATATAGTTAAGATAAAGTAAGAATATGTCTTCTAGTATTGTCAATAATGGGAAAATAAGTTTTGCTGAAATATAAAGCAAATTAAATAAAAAATGTTATTTCAAAATTATATAAGACGGAACCAATACTGCAAAATTTAAATACCTGAGGTATAAAAGTATAAGGGTACTGAATGTAGGACAAAGGACAACCACTAGGACAAGGACACTGTGTTATAAAGTACCCACCGATTGTGACTCATTCGGCTACATCCACAGCTGGTTATAGACTTGGTCAAACCATTCCTATGAACTTTATGGAATGTTGAAACATTGAGAGCATAAAGACTGACGGTCTTGTCACATGCTTCAAAGTCTACAACATAGTCAATCTCTACACGTTCCCGAGTTTCTGACCTCACCAGCAGTCCAACATAGAACTGGAGACCTGGGTCTGCAATGTTCTTCATATCTTCTAAGTCCCCACCTGCAAGATGGAAGCCATCAAAATGTTAGGTCTCTATGAGTTTATAATTAGATTCACACCAGACACTGTTTGAACATGCACCTCTGACTCACATCACTACCAAATATCCCAACTCACATCACTACCACACATGCTGACTCACATCACTACCAAACATCCTGACACATATCACTACAAAATATTATGATACACATCACCACCAAACATCCTGACTCACATTGCTAGAGAACATTCTGACTCACATCACTACAAAACCTTCTGACACACATCACTACCACACATCCTGATTCACATCGCAAATAAACATTCTGACTCACATCACTACCACACAGCCTGACTTGCATCACTACAAAACATTCTGACACACATCACTACCAAACATCTTGACACACATCACTACCAAATATTATGACACACATCACTTCCACTTCCAAACATCCCAACTCACATCGCTAGTAAACATTCTGACACACATCACTACCAAGCATTCTGACACACATCACTACCACACATCCTGATTCACATCGCTAGTAAACATTCTGACTCACATCACTACCACACAGCCTGACTTGCATCACTACCAAACATTCTGACTCACATCACTACCAAATATTATGACACACATCACTTCCAAACATCCTGACCTACATCACTAGTAGGCATTCTGACTCACATCACTACTAAACATTCTGACACACATCAGTACCAAGCATTCTGACTCGCATCACTACAAAACATTCTGACACACATCAGTACCAAGCATTCTGACTCGCATCACTACAAAACATTCTGACACACATCAGTACCAAGCATTCTGACTCGCATCACTACAAAACATTCTGACACACATCAGTACCAAGCATTCTGACTCGCATCACTTCCAAACATCCTGACTCACATTGCTAGTAAACATTCTGACTTGGAAGACTACAAAACATTCTGACACACATCACTACCACACATCCTGATTCACATCGCAAATAAACATTCTGACTCACATCACTACCACACATCCTGACTCGCATCACTACAAAACATTCTGACACACATCACTACCAAACATCCTGACACACATCACTACCAAATATTATGACACACATCACTTCCACTTCCAAACATCCCAACTCACATCGCTAGTAAACATTCTGACACACATCACTACCAAGCATTCTGACACACATCACTACCACACATCCTGATTCACATCGCTAGTAAACATTCTGACTCACACAGCCTGACTTGCATCACTACCAAATATTCTGACACACATCACTACCAAACATCCTGACTCACATCACTAATAAACATTCTGACTCACATCATTACAAAACCTTCTGACACACATCACTAGTAAGCATTCTGACACACATCACTACCACACATCCTGATTCACATCGCTAGTAAACATTCTGACTCACACAGCCTGACTTGCATCACTACCAAATATTCTGACACACATCACTACCAAACATCCTGACTCACATCACTAGTAAACATTCTGACTCACATCACTTCCAAACACCCTGACTCACATCACTAGTAAACCTTCTGACTTGCATCACTACAAAACATTCTGACACACATCGGATCACTTCCTAACAATCTACCAAACACCATGACTCACATCATTACCACACATCCTCACTCGCATCACTACCACACATCCTGAAATAAAACTGGAGACCTGGGTCTGCAATGTTCTTCATATCTTCAAAGTCCCCACCTGCAAGATGGAAGCCATCAAAAAGTTAGGTTTCCATAAATTTATAAATAAATTTCCACCACACTCTGTTGGAACATGCACCTCATCTCACTACCAAACAATCTGACATACATTACTACCAAACATCCCAACACACATTACTACCAAACATTCTGACTCACATCATTACCAAGCATCCTGACTCACATACTATGAAATGTCCAGACTCACATCACTACCAAACATTTTGACTCATATCACTTAGAAACATCCTGACTCACATCACTAGCAAACATTCTGGCACATTACTACCAAACTTCTGAGTCACATCTCTTCCAAACATCCTACCAAACACCACATCACTACCACACTTCCTGACTCACATCATTGCCACACATCCTGACTCACATCACTTCCACACTTCCTGACTCCCATCACTACCACACATCCTGACTCACATCACTACCACACATCCTGACTCACATCACTACCACACATCCTGACTCACATCAGTGCCACACTTCCTGACTCACATCACTACCACACTTGCTGACTCACATCACTACCACACATCCCAACTCACATCACTACCACACTTCCTGACTCCCATCACTACCACACTTCCTGACTCACATCATTACCACACATCCTGACTCATATCACTACCACACTTGCTGACTCACATCACTACCACACATCCTGACTCACATCACTACCACACTTCCTGACTCACATCACTACCACACTTCCTGAGTCACATCACTACCACACTTCCTGACTCACATCACTACCACACAACCTGACTCACATCACTACCAGTCACTTCCTGACTCACATCATTACCACACTTGCTGACTCACATCACTACCACACATCCTGACAAACATCACTACCACACTTCCTGACTCATATCACTACCACACTTCCTGACTCACATCACTACCACACTTCCTGACTCACATCACTACCACACTTGCTGAGTCACATCACTACCACACTTGCTGAGTCACATCACTACCACACTTCCTGACTCACATCACTACCACACTTCCTGACTCACATCACTACCACACATCCCAACTCACATCACTACCACACTTCCTGACTCACATCACTACCACACTTCCTGACTCACATCACTACCACACTTCCTGACTCACATCACTACCACACTTCCTGACTCACATCACTACCACACATCCACATCACATAAACAGAGTATCCTTTTCCAATATAAATGTATAGTGAATTATTGTCCATTTTATATAAAACAGTACTGAAGGATGTAGCATGTTGTTGCAAAACTTTAAAATAAAGTGAGAAAATGACCAGAACTGTAGCTACTTCACATACCTCTGACATAATTTACACTATTCAGCAGGCTATAAAAACTCCACTCGGACAAAAATCTGAAAGAAAAAACAGATTTATCACTGAAGAGAAGTTGTGCCATTACAGCAATACTTGAGGCATTTTACAAAAGTTATGTTTTTTCCTGTCCAGTTATACTTATGCCATATGAGCATATAAATTATGAGAGGTGGCAATTTACGCAGCAGTTTCTTGAAGCATAACAGTGCCCCAAATAACAAGATTTGATATTTACAGCTACTCACTTACAGCAGCATTTAGCAGCATTTCAGCTCTGTCACAGTAGAATTATTGAATCAGAACCTGATCGAGGATTGATCTTACCCTATCTTACCAAGGAGTCTTTTATACGTAAAGGATATTCAATGACATGTAATGCAAAACACAACTTTGCAGATTCCCCCATCCCATCCCTCAAAATTGGAGTTCAAACGATTCACTAATTTCACCCAAATGCTGTGGGAAAAAGTGGTTTCAACAGCTGCGCCCTGCCCTTTGTGCATGTGCAGTGATTAGGTTCGTGCAGTTTGAACCGGGAGGGTGACAGTGGTATTACAATGATAGTTTTGCTGCAGACATGGCTTAAAGGCTTTTTGAGGGGAACGAAGCCTCTCCGCACCTACTGAAAGCCTTGCTCTACTCCTCCTGTCATGAGGCGAGTTGCTAGGGTCAACAGCCATCTTGTTTACCTTGTCAACCAATGACTCCTGCCATGAGACATGTTGCTGGGTTCAACAGCCATCTTGTTTGCATTGCTGACCAATGACTCCTGCCATGAGGCATGTTGCTAGGCTCAACAGCCATCTTGTTTGCATTGCTGACCAATGACTCCTGCCATGAGGTGTGTTGCCAGGTTGAATGGTCATCTTGTTTGCCTTGCCAACCAATGACTCCTGCCATGAGGAGTGTTGCTGGGTATTGTGTGGATCCTCACTTGCAAAAGTTTCCGACACTAGCCAAACTCAAACTACTCAGACTAGCCTCACCATGCACCACTTGCTGGATAACAAGTCTAACACTCTACCATCACACTGCCGGTACTGTTGATAACCTCCATGCAAGTTCTAAGGGTCTAGGCTGGCCAGCTAAACTTTCAAAATAAACAATGTCTCTTGATGCATTTGAATGAGTTGCTAAGACTAGCAACATAGCCTGGGATAGCATTTGGATGTTGGTAGGTTAAGTATTGTTTTTTCATATAGTATGTTGGTTATTGAGTGAACTGTCCATGTAGGATAAATGAGCCTTAACACACTAGCTGCATTAGTCAGCATGCTACCGTACTCAATCTGTTTATATACTAGTAGTTTATCTTCCACCAGAACTGAGCCGCACATGTGTTCGTTAACAACATACCATCCATTTCTTTCCTGCATTGATACATTTCCAAAAAGGAAAGACTTACTATCCCGAATCGGGGATATTTATCAAATAACCGCCACAATTCGATCAGTTTTCCAGTGTAAGAGGCATGAATACTGACAGTTTTGATTAAGCCAGTCTTTCCATGAACCACTGACTTTTTTTATGCATAATCAAGCGCAGAAGAAAAAGAACAGGAATTTTGTTTCAACCACAAATCATAACAATTTCTTAGATTGTGTAACATTCCTTCCAGGCTTGTAAATTGACCTACCTCAGATACCTTCTGGCATCTGACTCCATTCATGGTCAATAGACTATTTTCTAAATAGACATGAAGGTCTTGACTAGTGAGCATTTGGGACTCCTTGGGGGCACAAGAAGGAGTCACTTGTTTTTCCATCGGGACCCTCCTGTTCAAGTTCATCAATAAATGTTATCATTCATTGCTGAAATTCTCGATAATTACGCAAGAGTGATTGCTGATCTTTATTCCAATACCCAGGTTCACTAATATCCGACATATTACGTGAAAAAACAACACTAGCAGGTCTAAATGCTATCACATACAGACTATGAGTGAATGACAACTGTTTCTGGAATATTCGCCAGATGCCACATTACTTGGGCCTGCTTCCACCTTATTGTGTGGTGACATCGGCACTTGTTGAGGTCACGCAGATTGTGAATATTTTCTTTTGAATCAAATGAGTGACATGACAGAGGTGTTGGTGGTCAGTGGCCTGTGTTTTAATATTGAGTCCAAAACATTTATGCGATACATGGCTAATACTTAATGATATCTACAAAGTAAGTTAAGGTGAATCTATTAGGAGATCTTTGTTCTTGGTCAGGAAGGCTGGAATGATTTGTTGTCATTGTTTCATCAGTTTTATTTTCTTGTCTTCACTGAGGTTGGTGGTTTTCCGAGTCTTGGTTTGAATTTCTTCTTCATGTAGCGGTATTGCAAGTTAAGCTAAAGTCAGACGAAACTCTTCCTCAAAGAGTTTACTGTCTGTGAGCGCTGACGACATGTGATCGTTGATCGTATTCACCTTGGCTTCGGCCAGCACCCTGATCTGGTCATGCTTCAGCTCTTTTCACTGCAGACAACATGAGATGAATTTAAGCACAATTCCCATCAGTCCTGATACCCCTGCAGCTATTTCCAACCCCAGGACAATGGGGGCAGCCATGATGGTGGACAACAAGATGATGTCTGCCATGCCTAATCCCATGCCACGGTTACGAGGATGGTGTCAACCCCGTTCAATCACATTTGTCACCCTATGGTATTTCCCAGTTGCATGTGGATTACAAGGATGGTTCTCCTTCCAATTGCTGTTTGATGATGTTTATCTGTAGTAACTGTCAGGAGGTGTCACTGCTGGTTGACGAACAGTTTGTTGTTACAGTTGTCAATGTTTGTCCATCGTGGATAGTAGGTGAGATCACAGAGGGTGTCCTCAAGCTCCCCCAACACGTTATCAACTGCATGCAGCAGTGGAATGGGTTTGTTGCTTGTGATTCCCAAAAGGGTAATGCACATATTACACACATACAAGACACTGCCATTTACATTCAATATATCCACTCCAGGAGTGATTTATTCTAAAGGAGATAGCGTCACTGCTACCACTTTCATGCAACCAAAGATCGTGGTGGATGCCAAGGATGGGTCCCTTTCAAACAACTTATCAATATCTTTCAAAAGTATATACTTTTGTTAGAGAGTGTAACGGTAAAAAAGAATTGGCTTAAAAACCTGATGCAGTTCTGGCAGAATCAACTCAATTTCACTGTGTGTGTGACATGACCGGGTGCGGTGTGACCTTGAATGACAACACTCATCGTGATGGACTGAGTTGGTGTGTGTTCATATTTCATATGTACTACTTGATAAGATGCATCTTGAAAGAAATCAGTGCACCTATTCAAAAGGACACGGCGTGGATTGTGACGAACAATCCTTACAATCAATGAGCTTACAAACAAGTTTTCTGTGAATTCAACATCAATCTGAAAACGGATTCGCGTAGACCAGATCCAAACCATGGTTTGGGCATTCCATATGATAGAGGGCAACCTGTGATGATTTACTGAGAAAAGGTTGGCTACATCACGACCTTGTTCTTTTGAATAGTGAATGGCAAGATGATCATCTGAATTTAAATAGTGGTGTCCTTGTTATCATTTCAAAGGCAGAGCAGCTCTAATACATTCAAGAAGATTGGAAAATATTTATGTTGGATATGTCGAAAGGCTTTTCTCATGCGGGTACCATATGTTTGAACAATTCGAATTGAACTTATGTGTGGGCAACTGCTGGATGCACAGGCGCAAATACATTCTGACATTTTATGTAAAGGGATGGCTTACAAAATACAGAAACAGTTTGTGGTTAACTTTGAGAATGCCATCGTGGCTCCAGTGGATCTGCTCAGTGCCATCAAACGCTTCAAGATGTGCTAGAAAATGCCCAGTCAAAAGTTAACTTTGCGTTCAGCATGGGGTTGTACATGGCTCCTAGCAACATGTGAATGAGGATTGTGCGCTCAAACAAAATCTTCATCACAACGGCTGATGAAAAGTTGGTTATCAACCCCGATGTCAACATCAGTCATGTTGCACCACCCATGCGTACTGGTGAAACAGGCCTAGTAAAACCACCCTCATCCCCAAGTCCAGCATTCGACCCACACCACCACCTTCCCATCATCCCGTACGGTGGTCGAAAATCAAGAACACAGCGACCATAAATGGCACTCATGGTAGGGGGAATTGTGGTTGGGTTATGCCTCATTTGGTAAAAAATGCTTTAGCGAGTGATGTGCTCATCAATAGTGTCCAGTTTGGGCCTGTCCATGAGTGATCCATGAATGGTTTGCATGGCCTTTTATAGTCCCCGCAGTTCCTGAAAGGTAAATTTGAACACAGGCAAGGGTACATTCCAGTAGATGCCCAATAATTTCGTGATGACATTCAAGACGTCTTGAGCACTAATTCACATCTTTAAAATCATAAGTGTGCAGGACTCACGGCCCTGGTCATGGGCGGGAAGGGGAAACAATACTTGGGCAAAAACATCACCACCAATACACTTTATGATATGTCCGAGGGAGAGATTGAAAAAGGTATGAAGCTTAATTCAGCGCTGAAATTATGAAAACCATCAGGTCAACCCTCACGCAGTGCTGCTCTGTGATCATGTCATCCTTCCTTCCCATTCGACTGGAACGTTGACTGTATATGTGCTAGGCACTTGATGCAGATCTATTTATCGGTCATGCCTCAAACACCCTTAGCTGTGAGTTGTATCATAGGTATGGCGTGTTCTTAGCTCCCATCACTACAGCAATCATCATGGTGGTACACTGGCAATTTATACATAAATGTCCGACCAAGATGATGGAGCTCAACAACACTGTAACGATGCCTGTGGAGGAGGAGACAATCCCCCCTCCCACCAATCAAAACTGTCACCAAAAACACAAGAATCTGAAAAGAGGAGCCACCGGTAAAAACGGTGCGGTGCGAAACATCAGGACTCACCCCCTGACCTTATGCTGTGGTAGCCACTGCAGTGACATGGCTCTGTCAGTGAGACACAACAACACCACAACTGGCGATGGACCCACCAAAACCTCAGTGAGAGGTAAACCCCTATGTCATGTTATAATCATGTCCAACCCCAACAGTAAAACCTTTGTCAATGAAGCATATCACATCACCATGATCAGTGGACCAGCCATAGGTGACACTGGATTGAACAATATGATTACCAAACAACTGGCGCCTAAAGTCGATTTCAGCCTGCAAGACACATTAAAGTAAAGGATTCATGAAAAGAGATATAGACCATGGCCACGATCGCAGTTATGGTTGGGGAGGGCAAGTACCGGATAGTACCTAGACTTGCCTCCATATTACAAGAATGAAAAAGCCATCGTAAGCATTGAAAACAATTACGATTCAGAGGGCGCTGGGACCTGCCTCATTCCCTGCCAATTCTAAAGTGGCAAACAGACCTTTGAGCTACCCTGCTGACAATGGGCTGAACTGTGACAGTACAGATGCCCCCACACCCATCTCTCAAATGATGAAGGTGGAAAAACAAACCGTTTAGCCATCAACGTCATCAGTCACAATGGCATTTAACTATCATGCACTGAGTCAGCTCTAGGTCCGATGATGTGAGCAGAATCATTTTATTTCTGATCAAAAAAAGGAACCCGGTATCTTTATGCATGGATTAAGAGTTTGAGGCGGTTGTTGTATGACCAATCTAATCACAGCCCAAAGAAGCCTTTCTGCAAATGATGGCCTCACAGCTCCAGTCGAGAGGAAGCACACTGGGAGGAAGGCTTGGAATGCAAAACCAAGGTGACACCAATAATGCATGTAACTTCCAGCATGGAATCGATCCCCAAACCCTCTAATTTTACTCTCAAACCCCTCTATCTTGATGCCAACAACCTGCACAGAGAGTTTGTGCGCTTGGACAATATCATGAGCGTCACATCTCGCTTTTCTTGCTAAGTGCTGGAAAGCTTTGTTCCACACACTAAGACTCCATCATAATAATAATACTGCGACTCATAAACACACAGCAAGTGATGCATGCAAGGATTATCACTGCAGTCACAGTTGGAGAAAAAGAGATGTTCCTTGTGATTACAAGCAACTTGGGTCTGCAGTAATAATACACTGGTCCCATACTGGCAGATTTCAAGAAAGTGTAACATTAGAAATACTAATTTCATGCCAAAAATTGCTCAGTTTGAAACCTGACATGTTTTAATACACGTCTTCAAAAACATAGAAAGATATATTGATTGTGACAAGATCACAGACAAAACTCAGTGTCTGTTTATTGACACCTATGTGTCTGCCTTGCCTGTATTTTTTTGCACTAACAAAACCCAATATCTCTATATACATTCTTTACGGAAAATAACTTCTTCTATTGCATATGATGCTTGGCAACGGTATATGAATCCATACCGAAACATTGCATCATATACAATAAAAGAAGTTGCTATCCATGAAAATCTTATTTTCTTATTACTCACCATACTTCTAAAATGCTAATGAATCAGATCATATCTATATACACACAAGTCCTCCGCGTATTGGCAAATGAACCAGCCAGAGATAAGTCACCGCTCACCCCTCACTTGAGGGTTCACACCCACCTACTCTGAGTGGCTTCAGTCTCGCAGGCGCTTCATTTCAAGGGTAGTAAACCCAAGAACAAAATATTGCACATTTGATTTGTGATCGTATGCTTATAATTTTGTTTTTTTCACAATCAGTGATGTATATTATATGTAAAGGATAAGTCATAATTGTGTTTTAATTAAGTTTGTTTTTTTATTGCATGTGATCTTTAACAACACACTGTATGTAGGATTTTGACTACTATTGTACTTTTTTATTTTATTTTTTAGAAACAAACGATTCTAAAACATGAAATCTCATAAATGCAATCATTCATGTTTATGCCTTCTATTGAACACATGACAAAAAAAACCCAGAGTTACGCATCTTTTGCTGTTCAGTATATTCGACAGTCAAAACCAGAAAGCATTTTCTAACAGGAAATTACTGCATTGGCAATGTTTTTATGAAAATGTCTTTATTAAACTGCCATTTACTCTGTTCTCTCCAGCTGCTATTTTACTCAGCCAGACATTAAATGACCCTGACTATATAGTATACACATACTTACATAACACATTCTGCAATAGTCCATAATAACCAACCAAATAGTTTTGACAGTGGCTGAAAGGTAAAGGAAATAATCAATGCACAGCTTGGAGGTGAGGGATACATGTGCAAATTATCCACTGGCCCACTAGCCCATGGCTAGTGAATATCCAGTTGGGCCAGTAAATCTCAGTTACTGTCACAGCTCATTAGATATGAGGACTGAAATTTGACAGAACAATCCTGTGAGGAAATGCGTGTTTACCTTTGATGGAGGCGATATCATATTTTTATAGTTGATAAATATTTTTCAAAACCGAAGTGAGGGATGCACATTGACACTTTTTGCTTGCTTTGCTTGCATACAGGAAGATTGGAAATTTTTCTCTGTTGTTCTACAGTTTGCCCCCTGATATAAAAGAACACTCACACACTCAAATAACAGTTCTGATAGATCCTGCTGCAATATATGGAAACTGACTTACATTTGTTAACAAAGGTGCAGCACTCTCTTGATCACTGGCATACACTTTACACATCCCCTGATAGTCGGTAATGTTTGCTCTGGAAACAAGTCAATGTGATCTGTTAATGCAATACAACTTTATACAAGTAACGTACAATGTACAGACTTTAGAATGATGTGTCATGTACATGAAATTATTGGAACTATAATATTCAAAAGTAGGAGAAGTTTACTTTCAATGTACAAACTATAACCACTAACAGATTCAAAATTACTCAACAGTACTGTAAAAAAAATTACTGAGCAACTTACATGTTGAAGGAAAAGCAAGTTTAATGGATAGTCAACTTCACTCCTTACAATAAAGAAGTTGCCTATCCACAGAACTTGGTTTTCCTTCATCTTACAACTTCAAAAATGCCTCTAAAAGAACTTACACATTATAGATATTTTCTCGTATTAATTCTTCCAATAAGGAGTTGTCCACCATGCCGAAAAATTTTCCAGTCTGTAACATAAACATATGAACATTCACCATATGTTGAACTCATTCATTCAGTATTGATGGACTAACAGGATCAGATGGGCAGGCTTGCTAACTTGGATGACATGCCAACATATCCAAATTGTGTGGATCGATGATCATGCTGTTGATTACTGGATTGCTTGGTCCAGACTCGATTATTTATAAATGACTGCCACATAGTTTGAATGTTGCTGAGTGTACTCACTCACTCACTCACTCACTCACTCACTCACTCACTTACTCACTCACTCGTGATGTGATTCTCTCCATGGTTGTTTCAATGATTCACAGAAATACACACAAACATGAATCATGTGACGAACTCATTACATTCAGTAGTGATGTAATTGCATCCCTTCACTGTGTGTTGGCAAAGTTATTTACAGAAATTTCACACAAATTCAGTGATTTCATAATCGATACACCCCAACATGTATGTAACATTTAGCTGATACTGTTGGCTGAAACAGAAATTCTTAAATTTTCACACAGCTGTATATCTAACAAATATATCAATATATCAATACAATATTTTGAAAATTATTTGCAAAGGATGAAAACCAACTGGAAGATTTTATTGGAAAAGTAACGCCCATGGCAGAGGGAAACTTGGGGAAATCCAACAGACCAGGCCCGATTTAAAAAAAAACAGGGGACTTATTAATTTAAACAAAACCTCCTAATCAGTTTTTAACTATCTTTGAAACCGACCTAATATATACTTTAGATTTAATTTTGATATTTGGTATTTACTGTTGCAGTCAAGTGGGATAGGACTGGCAGCTAACACCTTGCCTTGCACGCAGAGGGCACGCTCTCTGCAAGCGGACACATCGTGCGAAGAACACACGGGTCATACGACAATCAATCTCAATCTTCACAGCAATCCTTCATAGCCTAGTTGATAAACCAACAAGCTAGTAAGCAAATGGTTCAGGTTCAAAACCAGCATCAGCACAATATGCCAAAAGTTTTCAATAATATCATATTTTACGATTGTATTCAGTAATAGCATTGCAAAGTTATATCAAGCTTCAAAACAAGCAAAACAATGCGAAGTCAAGGACTATTCCTCAGAAAATCCCTGGGATGCAGGCAGTTTCCAAGGAAATACCTGGGATGCAGGCAATTCCCAAGAAAATACCTTTGATGCAGGCAATTCCCAAGAAGATCCCTGGGATGCAGGCAGTTCTATAGAAGATCCCAGGGATTTCTTGGAGAATGCCCATGAAACTGCCTGTAGTGGTTTACTCGGTAAAAGGAGAACCTGGTGAAACAATCAAGGGACATATAATTTTCAAAATGTATGGAAAGTGATACTTACATCATTTCCATCTTTGTTATTGGAGGCCATTACAAACCCACTGTGGTCCAGGAGGTAACAGTTTAAATACTGGCAACAGACAATATGTCATATCAATAAACAACTTGGAAACAAGTAGACAATTTCATTAATATTTCCACAGTAACAAAACACTATGTAATACTTGGGTTAGGCTTAAACACTCACATAGTTAAGGTGAAAGGGATATTTCAGCCTACAATCCTGTCGTTGAGTCCTTGCGGGTGGAACGTATGGAGCTCAAATATCCACTTTAGTTAAAGAGATCTTCTTTTTCTGGTGGTTGTCTCAGAGTGTGGGCTGTGTCGGAGTTGGGTTTTGATTTGGAATTGTAGATCATTTTTGCCATGATGTTCCAAATTGAAATGAAGTGCGACAGGTTTGTCACGCTTGTGTGTGATATCAGCATAGTGTTCTGTTAGTCGGATTCTGAAACATCTTTTAGTTTCACCAACATATTGTTTCTGGCAGCGTTTGCAAGTAAGAAGGTGTACTACATTGCAGGATTGGCAAGTGTAGCTTCATAATCTGAAGGCCCTTTTTTGGTGATGGAACTTGTGAAAGTGTCACTATTGCTTAGTGTTTTGCAGATTTAGCAGTTCCCTTCTGTCACATGTATCGTCGACAAACTTGACTGTCTGTCCACTGATATGTGATAGTTGTCTTGGATGGGTCAAAGTAGCTTTGACTAGGTGTTCCTGAAGATTTTATTTTTGCGATAAGCAGCAATATGTGGTGAGGGAAAAGCATCTTGACAGATGTCTGAGCTACTTAAAAGGTGCTGACGTTTTCTGGCAATGGCATTGAGTTCCATGTTCATGGGATTATAGTAGCTAACTAGAACCATTCTTTGGGTTTTCCTGGTTCTTTAATTGGGGAGGATAAGTGAGATTTCCTGTCCTTAAGGTTTAATTTTGTTGTATATGTTTCTTTGGATACCCTCATATTAGGTAATAGTTGATGAGACTGAGGCTGTGTTTCTTATTCATAAGGTGTTGAACAGATGCGTTTCAATCGTAGAAACTGACTGAAAGGACCTTTCACTCACATAGTTAATGAGATCTTACTCATAGACAAAAGATTTATCTACGTTTCAAGTATTTCAAGTATTCAAATTATTCATCATTGAAATGTATATTTTCCAAAACTTATATCTGCGTTCTATATGTGTAAATGTATGAAATGGAACAAAAAGTAAAACAGGAACAAGATTTGGATTCTAAAGATATCTAAACAGGAGGATCTGCATCTCCAAAGAAATTGTCTTTTGAATGTCAAATGTCACATTCAAACAATTTCCATTTGCTGCAGAGAGCCATAATACAAGGAGAGAAACCAAACCAGTCATGTTTACTTTTACAGAAAGACTTTATTGAGACCTCCAAACCTCCAGAAGCCAAACTTTTTCCCTTTTCTGGAAAGAATCTTAGTTTTAGAAAAGGCCATTTAGAGAAGATGATCTGGATTGAGCCATACTTTTCTTTATTTTTAGAAAGAATTTCACCTTTGGAAAAGGCCATTTTGAGAAGATGATCTTGACCCATACTATTCTGTATTTTAGGACAGAATCTTATGTTTGAAAAATGCATTCAGAGAAGATAATCTGGTTGAGCCTAACTTTACCCCATTTTAAGAAAGAATTTTACCTTTCAAAAAGGCCACTTAGAAAAGAGGATACGCTTTACACAAATTTTTCTCCATTTTAAGAAAGAATTTTACCTTTATAAAAGGCCATTTAGAGAAGATGATCTCCTTGACCCAAACTTTTCTCCATTTTAAGAAAGAATTTTAGTTTCATAAAAATCCACTTAGAGAAGATGATCTCCTTGGCCCAAATTTTTCTCCATTTTAAGAAAGAATCCCAGTGTTGACTAATGGTGGTCTCACAACACTCCCTTCACAAGGATTATAGTCCACAAACATAATCCACTACTGAACATCAGATCACATGTACTCAGGTTCCTACCTCTGTGTCATTACATGTGAAGTCACAGCTGCCAGACGGGCACTCTGTTGTAATGTTGTGGAACATCTCAAAGAACTTATAATGCTTCATCTGAAACCCCACTACAGCTGCCACAGCCTCCTTTCCTCCGCGCTTCAACACCTCCGGCGACGACATGATCACAGTGGTCGACTGCATAGGAAACATTCCTACACAAAAACAAAAATAAAATAATAATAAATAAAATCTGACTCACACGACTAATGATTGGATTGTAACAATTTGTCATTTTGTCGATTCTACATCGTCCCCAGTTGAGTGAGTGAATTTGGTTTTACACTGCTTTTAGCAATATTCCAGCGGAAATGACTTTACACTTTGTACCCATGTGGGGAATCCAACACAAGTCTTCAGTGTGATGAAACAAACACATTAACTGTAAGACTACCCCAATACTCTTTGTTCTCAGTTGACTTGACAGACAATAAGATAAGAGAGTGAAAGAGATAAGTTAAACTTTATTGTCCTTGAAGGGAAATGGCCTTGCATTCAAAGAGCTAATACAATGCATGTTACAACATATATATACATACATACACATATGCTCTTCAAAAAAAGTAGTGCATAATGAACTTTCAGTTTGGAAAGGAAGTGTAAATGCAAATATTAAAACTAAAGCAAATTTATGTTTCAGGAGCAATGTCAGGCTATTGCCTTGTTCGAGGAATGTATCCGTCAATATCCACATAAACAAGTGATATATTATTCATCTGCAGATTTCCCAAGTGATGCGTCTTTTAACAGTCTAATATACGAAAACGTGATGTATTGTTTCAGGTATTTCACACTGGTCTATAGTTTCATTGGTCACCCAAGATAGCACACCTGGCAACTAATTGCATAATGTGCATCATTCTTTTAAAAAAGTAATTCATTTAGCCAATAATGAGCAGTCAATCAATGTATTGGCGGTTAATCCAATGAAAGAAGGGTGTTGTTTTTACATAGACAGTCACGACAGCATGTATTCAGCATAGATTAGTAAACGTACATACATACACACTACCTTTTGACAAACCCCCATTTAAATCCACATAAAAGTAATTAATCAATCAGCGTGTTATCGGTTAATCCTTTGATCGATCCAGACACAAGAAATGCCAAATGGGGACCTTAGTCTGGTAATCCAAATGGTGTTACCACTTATTATACCTGTTATAAATTCATTAACTGAGCATCAAGTGAATGATGACAAATAACGTGTAAGTTTATACCACCTAACATGGATTACAACCTAGCGACACCAAGTGATTTTGACAGAATCGTCTATGAAAACAAGGGTTGTAACTCAGAAACTAGGCAAAGCAGCAGACAAAACTAAACAATAGTAGACTGTGAGAGCATATAGCTTTCATTTTTCACAACAGCTGTCAAGATTTCAGGTCTGTACAAACCTGTAAACAAAATAGTTTACCCCCTGAAATGTAGATGAATTCTGCACAGACCCTCATTTCTATACCTACTATTACGTCACGGAGACGCGCCGCTCTGATTGGTTGAAATTTCGTTTGCAGCTGAGAAATGTGCACTGTTGTCAAAAAGGTCGATTTAAGGTAATTAAAGGTTGAAATGAGCAGTTTTAATGACGGGGTTCTATTTATAACAATGTCAATGAGTGATTTATGCATTTGCACCCGCTAGAGTGTATGTGATCTTTAAAATTAAAATCATATACATGCAAATTACATGCTATACACAAATCATCTTTCAAAAGCGACTACATCCCACATAACTCTGGTTGTAAGGAAGTGCAAATGGTGATGCACTCTCAAAACATTCAATATCATATCATAATATCATATCAACACTGACTGACTCTGATAAATCTCCTAAACATTTTTAATCGTAAACCAAAAAAATGAAGATCCCCTACTTTTTTTAAGAGTATATATACAGTGGAAGTCATCAAAACAGTCACTGGGACTGACAAAAAATGCCGGTATATAGGGCATGCAGGTTTAGAGAATTTTTCGTTTTTAATCCTGAGAATGATCTTCAGTATTCTGTAAATTAGTGTTTTCATTCACATGTTTTGTTTTTGAATTGATATGCTTTTACACAGTCCAAAAACTGTTTGCGAATTTGGTAGTTAAGTGTAAAATCATTACAACCAGGCCATGGAATTGCATCAAAATATCTTATCAGTTTAATTTTCCATTCAAGAGTTACTTCCTATCTATCCTACTTGACAGGTCTAGCCATCTTGACATGACAATTTGCAATACAAATGACATGTGTCATTCACTAATGGACTAAATGCTGATAGTAATCCACTGTGTTGTTAATATACAACCAGTCAACAGGAGAGCCGGGATACTAGATGCAGGTTTAGACAGCATTGATTACTGTACAAACAGTCAGTTTGGTGGTATTTGTTGTGCTGAAATATGGAATAGACTGACATCGAATTAGAGGGCGTGTAAAAGATCGTAAATTAACTAGCTTGTGCCTGGACCAAATTTTAGTGCCAATATTGGCAGCATGCCAGATGGGAAGGCTGTCGGATTTGAGGGATGCCGGTTTGGAGAGCTTATAATGAGGAATCCTAATCATTGTGCATAACATAACAATCACTCACATCACTGATTTCACTATTACAATTTTGGAGGCTGATTTACTGTGAAACAAATGACTTGAAAGTTATTATTAGTTTCACAATACCAATTTTGAAACAGCGGCTAGAAGGCAAAAAATCATAATATTCATTTAAAAAGTGTGACGGATCCAACTGAATGGATCCAACTGAATGGCCGGAGCTTTCTTTTTAACTCTGACTCGTACTGAAACGGAACTGGGTCGAAATTGAAGCCATAAATTTTGAAGCTTTGGAAAATGCATCATTGTGATCGTGGCACAGGTGCTCACAGGCTTGTATTAGTAGTCATACAACCAGCATCTGGTTCGTCTTCCAACAGTCAGTTTAATGACTTTCAAACTTCTGTCTATAGTGAACTGTAATCACACACAAGGTCAGCATGCCAATCAGCATCTGTAGATACTGTTATTATTAAGTTTAAATTGCATGCTTGCTTGCTTCGTTGGTTGGTTGGTTGGTTCCTTCATTTATTTGTTTGTTTGTTTGTTTGTTTGTTTGTTTGTTTGTTTGTTTGTTTGTTTGTTTGTTTATTTGTTTATTTATTTTAAAAACATACTTGTTTACCTCTGTTGCACCTTATGTACAACTGGTTAATGTAAGCCTACAGTTGCTGTCGCTGATATTCAGAACCACATGTCAATATGTATAAACCTGTGCTGATGTACTGCATCAGACACCAAACAAAATAATGACAAACAAAACAAACAAACTCCAATTACCTGACTTCCTGAGTGCAAAGGTGTAGTTGTAGCCATCTTGCCAGCCACTGACAGCTCGCTTGTAGTATGGTTCCCCGATTGTCTTTGTACTTGATAAAGCAAAGTCACTGGAAATATAAAGCCCCAAAATCTCAGCATTGAACTTCTCAGTCAGATTTCAGTGTTGTTCTACTTAATCACATATCAACCTTGTTCTACAAAATGACATTCCATCACTTCACAACGTCTGAGCATTTTCTACCAGACGACACCTGAGGATTGTTCTACTCCAAACATTTCATCCTTGTTGCCCCTAACAAAATCTCAACCTAGTATTGAAAATGACATCTGAGATTTATTCTACATATCCACACATGTTCTACTTAATGGCATCTCAGCATTGCTCTACTTAATGGCATATAAAGCCTTTTTCTGCTTAATGACATATTAAACCTTGTTCTCCCTAACAACATATTAAACCTTTTTCTACTCAATGACATATTAAACCTTGTTCTACTTAGTGACATATGAAACTTTGCTTTACTTAATGATATATGAAACCTTGGTCTACTTAACAACATATTAAACCTTTTTCTACTGAATGACATCTTGACTTAAAGCATTGTTCTACTTACAATTCTGTTAAGTTTTCTGCCTCTTCAACTTGCATGAAGCGGGTCAATCCAACACTTGTACCAATGAAGATAAAGTCAATTCCATATCTGAAAACATCATGACATGAAACTGGTTTGAAGGTCAAGGTGATTTGGCAATCAGGGGCACTCTATCCCACAGACAAATACCATTACCAGCTCTTTGTCAAACCAAAAGTCCATTCTGCATTTATGGCCTCATGTCTAACTTGACAAAAATCATCCTGTATGAGAGTCATCAGTTACTTTGGTTAAACTTGGACTTACATAACCTGTCTGTGGTTTTGTTGGTAGGCAAGAGTGAAGCAGATGACTTTTAATCGTTCAGTATTAATCAACCACACATTTCTTACAAATGAATTCGGTGTTCACCTTAAGACTAACCAACTGTCTTTTAAATGCAGTGGTTCAAAAAGTACAAAAAAGAAAAGTCTATTCATTCTATAAATTCAAGTTACTATTTTAACACTTATCTGCTCACGTAATCAGCATTGACATACTGACATCTTTAATGATATTCTGTTATTTTCATACTTACTTTGCATGAACTTTGGTGTAGCATTTTTTCATTTCTCTCTGGTCTGTAATACCATAGCACGAACGGTAATCCTTTCTGAAATAGTGAATTGAAATTATGGGATAAAACGTTTCTTCCAAGTTATCATTTGTTCTATGGTTGGCACTATTTCTCCACTTGACAAATATCTTAACAATTCACACATCTTCACAACAATGAAATTCACTCTGATGACATTAGTTACTGGGATAACACAATACTGGTAATGCAAAATGGATAATATATTATGTGTAGATTTTTTTTCCTCAGAAGATTCTTTGCTTGATAGGAAAACTGTTCAAATGATGTTGCAAAATGCATCTACAAAGTTTTGAGCTGACCTTCGAAGGATGCTGATGAAGGTCTCTTCTATTCACTTTATGTTAGATTCAAATCAGGTCTGTTGTCTTAATGATAGAACCAAGTCTGTTCTACTCACTTGATGTTAGATCTTGGTCTGAGCCTGCCCCGTCCTAGGTAGTCTTTCTGACCCTCCCAGATCTTGGTATAGTTGTAGGTCTGCATTGCATCGTACACCAACAGTCTCACAAGGTCAGGGTCACCTGCAAGGTCAATGTCTCACAGTTAGTGATTCAGGTAAGCAAACATGGTTTGAGTGAGTGAGTGAGTGAGTGAGTGAGTGAGTGAGTGAGTGAGTGAGTGAGTGAGTGAGTGAGTGAGTGAGTGAGTGAGACAGCTTTTAGTTATACCATATCCTGTCAAACTAATAATGCTGTGTGGAAAAGATCAAACTAGAATACAGATTTGGATGTATTGTTCAACTTTGCTGTAACCTAGGTTTCAGGGTAATGAGTGAGTTTAATTTCATCATGTGTTTTAGATGTCTTCTAAAATATCAAACATCTATTTATAAATTCAATCTGTGATCATGTCAGATCCACATGTTTTTATTTCTTTTAAATCCTTGATGTCAATCTTGTTAAATAAATAACTAGATCAGTTCTTAGCACAAAAAGTCTGGTACCTTTTTACAAAGGTCTTTTTTATTGGGGGGGGGCTTTTTTTCCCTAAGATCTGATTCCCATTATCTGATAATATGGGTCAGTGTAGTATTGAAACCTAGAAAGCCTGAGAAATTACTACACTCTTTCATTAACTTACATGAGTAAAACTAATGGTTTTCCTATCTAGCAATGTTATACATGTATGTATGCTATACAAGATACACCTATACTTGTGACTGTTATACCTTACACATGCTGATTTGTGGTATTGCATCTTTGTATTAGGTTCACCCTATTCAAAAGAGTACACTAGAAGTGGCAGAATAGGTCCTCATGACCCTAGTCTCGGGTGGTGTGTGGTAATTTGCATAGAGCTCAGGTCACAAATCAGTTGAAGTTGACCACAGTTGGGTGCAGCGAGTCCTTGGACGGGTGGCCATGTTTGGCAGCTTGACTCCTGTGAGTTTCTTTGACTTCTGCCCTCCCCCACAACAATGTCCATGTGATACAGGTGATCACACCTTTACACATGTGATACAGGTCATCACACCTTAGGCAAGTGAGTTTGTTCAAATTGTATCTGTTCACCCAGCAGAAAATGGGTACCCAGTGAGGTAAGTCTTCTTTACCTTCCAGCACCTTGCCGGCAGCTTGGCTTATCCGGCATAATAATACTGCACTTTGAGCACTTGATGGCATAGATACAGCACAATATAACACAATTATTATTTTACAGATTATCATAAGGCCTGACCAATTTTTGTTTCTTGCTTTACAGATCCAACTGCTGAATTTTTTCAAGAAACAGTAAAAGATCAAAATTATATTTTTCCCATTCAAAAAATAAAATCTTGATGTTTTTATTGGCCAAAAAGTGATAACTTACAAGAAAATGGTTGCTGAATTGTCGTTTTGACCCATATATACTTGATAAATTGCCTAAAGCAAAATACTTTTAGCATTTAGAAGGAATATTACTTTGAATATTACTTTTTTCCCTTCTGCCTTTGGATATTCTGCGGACAAAAACCTTTAAAACAAGATATAAATTTATACTGGTCTGGCCTAACCTTGACATTTGTGCACTCACATTCAAGTTGACGATTGTCTGTCCTATTGACAATATCTTGGAGCTGGTATTTCCTCAGTGTCTGCATCTGCCCAGTAGATGCATTCTTGCAGAAAATCCTGAACACAAGCATATGTGTGATCAACATGGACAACATCAGGTTTTATTCTGGACCACAACATTTAAGGGCTTGTTCTAGCCCCATCATCAGGTAGAACTGAACTGTAAGGCTTAACTGGTAACTTTGCCCATAATGTTAAAATACCAGCAAGAATGATTTGCATTAACAGTGCATTTTGGGGGGCACTTATTTTTGAAAATATTCAAAAGACTCACCAGGGTGCCAGCAGGAGAGTCTCATTGTTGAGGTACTCAGCTTCTGCCTCTGAAACAACACACTACCTCATCAGACTCCTTGCCATCACATTAATATTTGTATGGAAACTGTTTCTTTGTGCACTTATCAACATTATACACAAAACAATAACTGCAACTGGGAATCTGTCTGATAAAAACTCATGTTCAAAATCATCTGTAGGGAAGACAAGGTAACTAAATGTTTGACAGATCTTTTCAGCATTGGGACCTTTAAGCTGTAAAGCTGGGCAGGGATGCTCTGAAAAGAAGTGTTGCAAAGACCCCTGAAGATTCGGAATTCATCTTCAGCGACCCATAACTGACTTTAAAGGCAAATAACAGGATCAGGTGGTCAGGCTCGCTGACTTAGTTGTAATGTGTCAAGACTTTATTATACTTGACACAAGAAATAAGGGAACCCCCAATCTGAACTTACAGTAGAAGGATTGCTACACAAATGTTGCATGCTGATTGCATTGCAACTCAGGTCTGAATCCACTTCAGACTGATACTGCAACTCAGGTCTGAATCCACTTCAGACTGATACTGCAACTCAGGTCTGAATCCACTTCAGACTGATACTGCAACTCAGGTCTGAATCCACTTCAGACTGATACTGCAACTCAGGTCTGAATCCACTTCAGACTGATACTGCAACTAGCATCATGCTCCCTGTACATGATACACGTGCATCATGAACCACACATGCATTGTAGGCTATGAAACTGATGATAAATGTGAACCTCTATCACTTGTGAAAATACCACCTACACAACACCTGACAAAGGACCTGAAATGGCAGGCCATTGGAATGCTAGAGGGTGGACAATCACAGAATGCTGTTGCACGGTTCTTCAGAAAGTCCAAAAACATTATTTCACCTCTCATCAACGTTTATTGTCAGACAGGGGACGTTAAAATGAGACCTGGTAGAGGAAGACACCCTAAAACCACCCCCAGACAAGACACCTTCCGGAGAACCATAGCTTTGAGGAATCGGTTTGTCACTGCCCCAGATTTGAAGAGGGAATTCTTCAGAGCTTCTTCTTCAGAGCATTTTGCAAGAGCCAAAGTACAGGAACATGATTCATATGGAGGCGGCTCTGTCATGGTCTGGGAAGGGATTTCATTCAACACGAGAATAAACGTGGTTATTGTTCCGGGGTAATTTGATATGCCAGCGGTATGTGGATGAGATTTTATGACCACACATTGTTCCCATTTGGTCGAAATTTGTGTTTCAGGACAATAATGCACACCCTCACAGTGCTCATACTGCCATGAACTTCTTGCAGCAACAAGGTGTTACAACATTACCCTGGTTAGCTAAATCCCCAGATCTGTCCCCAGTCGAACATTTATGGGATGTGTTAGGGCATCGAGTGCATCTCAGGGACAATCCAATGGTTGGTGTCCAGTATGCCTGCAAGGTGCCGTGCCTGTACTGCTTCTCATGGTGGACACACTCACTATTGACTATATCTGACATACAAACTGTACAGCTGCGCTGATTAAACCTAACGTGTTTCACAAAATCAAGGGGTTCCTTTATTTTTAGAGCCTAGTATATTTACAAACCACAGCAATATAGTTGTAATAATGCTGAGTGTGGCGATAAGTAACAAACAAACAAACTTTGTTTCCATTATGATGCTGAATAAAACATTCTAGCGCAGACCATGAATGACTCACGTGTATATTGCAGGTTGTACTGGGGACGAAGCCTTATTTCCCCGTATCCTTCAGGTATCACTAAGGCAAGGCTGAAACAGAAAAAAGGTCACATGTTCTAGCTTCGCATTAGATGACAAAGAAGCATATATATTGTCATTATACGGTTAAAAAAGCACAATGAACTAACAGCCTCAAAGAACAAAGTAATTACTTAAAGTCTATACTATCATTTGTAGTAATAAGGTCAGATTAGACCTGTGATAACTCCTATGGTGATTAATGTGAGGATTAGGTGGTCACAATGACTACTGAGTATGATCAACTGATTGTGCGTCATCACAACTCAAAGTCATTGGTCAACCTGTTAACCAATAGCCTATCTCCTCCTCATTTATGGTAAACGGACTGCAGAGACAGATAAATATTCTTCAAACATTTTGTGACACATGGGGACTAGAGTTGAATATGGAAAAATCTAATATAGTTGTCTTTAGAAATGGGGGCATAGTGGCACATTCTGAAAAATGGTTATTCCGGGGCAAAAGTATGAATGTTGTTTCATATTATAAATATTTGGGTCTTTTATTTTCTAGCCGATTAAATTGGTCCATGGCATCTAAAACTCTTGCAGCACAAGCTAAGAAGGCATTATCTCCCATTTTCAAACTCTTTAAGGCTAATAAATTTATTTCATTTGACTCAGCTTGCTTACTTTTTGACACTAAAATAGCACCAATATTGTTATATGGATCTGAAATTTGGGGAGCAAACTACTTCGAAGCCATTGAAAATGTGCATGCATCATATTTTAAAAGATTTCTTACTGTAGGTAAATTTGCTTCCAACAAAGCCGTACTTGGCGATACAGGACGCTATAACATGCATATTGAGAGTCAAATGAGAGTTATCAGATACTGGATTAAACTTATCAGAATGCCCGATTACCGCTACCCGTATCAAAGCTATCAATTATCATTATCCCTAGACAAACGTGGAAAGTATTCTTGGGCTTCGGGTGTGCGAAATGTGTTATTTTCAAGCAGGTTTTCCTATGTTTGGTTTAAGCAAGATGTTGGTGATATAAAAATGTTTCTGTCAGCATTTAAACAACGAATAAAGGATATATACATTCAGAATTGGCACGCATCAGTAAATTCATCGAGTTTTCTATGTCATTATTCACAATGTAAATCGATGTTTGGACCTGAAAAATATATTAGGGTCCTTAATGATAAGTCCCTTTTAAGAAATTTTTGTAAATTTAGAATCTCTCTACATGCCTTAAAAATACAGCGTTATAGAAAAGATAAAAATACACTAGAAGATTTATCATGTTCTTATTGTTCTTCTGGTAAAACTGAAGACGAACGTCACCTATTATTAGATTGTGAGGCATTCTCTGCCGGCCGAAGGAAGTATTTAAAATGCTTTAATGATTCCCCACAAACGATATATAAAATACTTAAATCTAAAAACGATGACACTATTAAATCAGCTGCCAGTTTTATTAAACATTTGATGTCCATCCTTAAATTACATGTAAAACCATAATTTCGTGTCACGTGACCAATATTTGTTAAAAAGAAAAATTAACTGTACTATGGGCCACTGGGCCTTCACTACTGAATAAAACCTGTCTGTCTGTCTGTCTGTCTGTCTATCTCCTCCAGGATGCTTACAGACAGCATAACAAAATCACATAGATTCATTCTCTCTCTTTTCATAATTGAAGTATAAGTACACAAAAGATTTTCTTCTCTTACCTGAAAATTTCTGACACTTTATCAAAGTAATACAAGTTTGTCGTCTTTCTGAATCGTTTCTGAAATAGAGAAACAGAAATTTCTTCTTCAGTGCTAGTTTGGTTGCATGCCTTTACAGTATAAGGTTTTGAAATCATTTGAAAGGATCATTTCATATACCAGCATAACTGCTTTAGTTAAGCTTGCATATACTGTTCTCCGGTTTGTTGGTCAGCATAAGCAAGAGGCAACAGCTATTTGAAGTCTGATGGTCACTAAGTCATAGTGCAAAACAAAACACTTTACTGCCTTTGGGTGCACCCTGTGTGAGTGAGTGAGTATAGTTTTGTGCCACTTTTAGCAATATTCCAGCAATATCACCAGAATTGCATATCTACCTGTAGCAACCAAGTATCTTCATTCAGATTACTTGCCCTGCCTGCCTGTCACAAACGCGTTCACTGCACTGGCTCATCTAATACTTGTCAAGCAGTAATCAATGGCAAAATATCACTGTTCTACTAACACCATGGTATACTGGTTAACCGCTAAGATAAACATCCTAAGTACACATCATCTTACCATATCATCATGCTCGGTCACGTGAATCTTCATACTGGAAAAATTGTGGTCCAACATTGCCTGGCGGAGCTGGAACGATATCACATAGCTTCCAATGATATCACTACATGACAACAGGTCTATAAGCACATACCTTAAACTAGTGCATTTGTTCTTGAGATTTGGCATTTGAGTGACTAGGTCACAACTTAATGGACAGGGGAAGGTTGCATTTTGTAATCATTGACATCAAGAGGTAAATGATTGAGAACAATCCATGAAGATTAGGCTTGGTACATTTACATAATAATTTTCAACATTGTCTGCTTATCAATACTTGAGGTACTGTCTGTTAATTCCGTCAAGTCTGTAAAGTCAGCTCACCTCTTGAACACTGGAGGCATTGTCTGCCAGTTCCACCTCTGTCACATCAACTCACCTCTCGAACACTGGAGGCATTGTCTGCCAGTTCCACCTCTGTCACATCAACTCACCTCTCGAACACTGGAGGCATTGTCTGCCAGTTCCACCTCCGTCACATCAACTCACCTCTTGAACACTGGAGGCATTGTCTGCCAGTTCCACCTCTGTCACATCAACTCACCTCTCGAACACTGGAGGCATTGTCTGCCAGTTCCACCTCTGTCACATCAACTCACCTCTTGAACACTGGAGGCATTGTCTGCCAGTTCCACCTCTGTCACATCAACTCACCTCTTGAACACTGGAGGCATTGTCTGCCAGTTCCACCTCTGTCAGATCTACACTATTGTAATTGGGTTTGAGAAACATCTCAGTGGAGCCCTTCTCCTTTGAATACTGCAACAGACATACAGTGTAAACATGCTGGGATGTCATTTTTCTCTGTACATAGTGACATAACTTCATTAGATGTTATAGATGAACACATAGTGATATTCTGATGATCCCCAAAAATTGATCAAACGACAGATTAAAAGTAATTACCGATTGTAAACATCATATTTCCAATTAATCAGATTTTTGTTGTTTACTACAGTAAATATATATTACTGTAAATCATCAGAATATTAATATTAACATTGATTAATAAGAAAAAAAGAATGGTGGAAACACTTAAAATTAAAATTAGTAATTACAATAAAAATGTATACAGTTCAATTATAACTGAGAATTGTTCACCACAAGTATGTCAATATTTGATAGTGGATTTGGTTTCCAGGTCCTAAAACTATCAACATCCCAGTCAACCACTTGCAGGTACTTTTTTTGCCCTGTGGTTACCAACATGGCAGCTGTATTATGAACGGCCTACACAACTAACAAAAGACATCTAACATATAAATTTGTGAAATTAATATTGAAAAATACTAGCACAAAATATTATCAGCATAAATCTAAACATTACTGTTATCGTGCTAAAATCGTATCTAACCAGATTGATTGGCACAATAAAATCTGTCAGTTTTTCAGCATATGCAAAACAGGAACTGACAGCTGAAACAGAAGCCCCTGTTTCTCTACAGACATATTGCACATCAAAATTCCTAAAAAGAATTTGTGCTTTAGACTTAACAGAAGAATATTTCTCCTGTTTTTCTACTGACTGTTACGTGAAAGAATAATCACTTCTAACTAAAGGCTCTAAGTTTAGCTAACCTATGTCACCCTTTATCAGTGCTCCTCATCACAACAGCTTGTTGGGTCAGCAAACTAGTGGTTAAAATTAGGAGCACAACCCCATGCGAACAAAGAACGTCCTGATTAACCACCCAATTATTTAAACTGGAATCAACCAGTAATTTAGTGACCTCATGATCCTACGTCCAGCAGTCACAAAATATATCATCACAGATGCCTCTTGCCATAAAATCAAAACAAAGGATTATGGTTTAAGGTCTTACCAAAGGCCTGAAGTCTGGATGGAAGATAACATAGCCATGGTTTGTGATGGCAAAGGCATATCCATTGACCCCAAGCTGTAATTAACAATTAATTAGCAATTAATCAACAAGTAATTAACAGGTAATCAACATGTAATTAACAGTAATGCATTTATCAATGAATTATATCGGAGTGTTCAGGCTCACTATGTATCCCAACTACTCATTCTTGTCTTGCATGGAATAATGGTTAGTATATATATATGGATGAAGCATTCATAAAATCTGTTCAAGTGACCAGTCATCTGTCATCATAACCATTCAGCAAATGTTCCAAGACAGTATCAGAGCATTCGAAATCCTTTAAATTGAGTGAGTTAGTGAGTTAAGCTTTAAGCCTTACTCAGCAGTATTCCAGCTTTATGGAAGCAAACTGTAAATAATCGAGTCTGGATCAAGCAATGCAGTGACAACATCAACATCAACATCAACATCAACATCAACATCAACATCATGAGCATCGATTGGTATATGATGACATGTGTCAGCCAAGTCAGCAAGCCTGACTACCCTATCCCGTTAGTCGCCCATAAGATTACTGATCATCAATTCTAACCCAGATCTTTTACAGATAAAATCCTTAAGATGTTTTAGTACTGTATGGCAGTGTTTTTCTAAGGAACACTCAAACATTAGCATAGTAACCACAAATATATCTTTAGTAATGAATGCCCTGAATATAATGTTGTCTGATCCTGCAAAAACTTGAACTTAAAATGCCCCCGTTTGAATTACATGGTATTATGCAAATATAAGTCTTAATTTTCAAAATGCTTTCTTTAAGATTAACCTCAGTATTTACTTTAATTTGATTGATTAGACAAAACATTACTCCTTAAGTAAACATTTTAACAAAACATTATGTGTATCTTTTCATATCTGGTCCAGTCCTGATTTTGAAATATTTTAAGCTTTTCATAACCTTTTTAATTCTGAAAACATGGTTGCAACCTAATGGTAAAAAAAATGTCTTACTTTGTGTAATGGAATATATTTCTTGAGCTCAAATGTGCGGACATCTGTGCCGGCAACACCAAGCAGATTCCCATCTGGAGTTTCCTCATCTTCCCCCTGAAACAGAAACTTGTCTTCTGTAGACACTGCCACTACACAGTCCTGTAGAATATCACATGGATATATCACCACAACCTCTCATGAGTCAAAGGAAGGTCAACACCACACATAAGATTATAACACTTATTAAAAACTACATTAATATTTCATTTATACAGCACCCAGTATCCATGTGACTAGTTGCTCACTGGATGCTGTAATCAGAATCATACATTTCACTAGCCTAAATAACAGATAGTGTGGCGCTAGAAGGATATAGTCACATGACTTTATCCCATCAGGTATCCATTTTCTGCTGAGTGAACGTAGGCCTTTTTGAACAAACTCAATTGTCTGAAGTGTGATGACAAGTATGATATGTACTTCATGGGGCAGGACTGAAGTCCTAGACACTCTCAGGCATCAAGCTGCCAAACACGTCATACCATCCAAGAACTTCTTTGAGCTTGATATTGCTTAATTTAAACTGATCAGTGACCTGAGCTCTTACACATTGGAGAGCACACTGACACAGTGTATACATGTATAAGTGCTTGTCCTTGTCAAAATATATGCTGGGCTTTTGGTGCTGGCCCACTGCAATATCATAGTAACTCAAAAAAAAGAGTTTAATCACCTTAAGGCCATCACCAGGCAAAGTAACAACAAGTATCTTTAACATCTTTAGGAATGATACAGCAAACAATGACTGATTGGACTACAGGCTTTCTATCCTGACAGATGTATACATGTGATGGCTTCTACCAAATGAATGCCAGTCTAATATGGCTATATGGCAGAGTAACGGCAAGTACCATCTCTTAACATCTTTTTTTTACATTACAGATTTGACCACAGACCTGTCTGTCTGTCTATTTGTCTGTCTGTCTGTCTGTCCCTGTAGACCACAGAACTGGTCAGTTCTAATTTGGGATATTTGAGCCATACAAGTTGTCAAGATTGCAGTTTAGCGATACTGAACTTACATCAAGGATATGAACTTACGTCAAGGATAACTTCACATTATTTAAGGTACACTTATGTTCCCTAACAGCAAGTGATATTCCACATATTTGAGACACTAAGATGGGGAGAAGTGACTTACTGTAGATTCTCTAGAGTCAAATACTGGCATGGCCACTGTGATCATTAGGCCGAGACCCTGGAACAATACAAAATAAGGCAGGTTACACAACTTTATCATGCAACCTAAGGTGGCAGCCATTTTGAAAATTACATTCAAATATCTTCAACAATTAAATGTTTGTGCAGCTTATGTGGCCCAGTGGAGGGAAACATGAGACACCTACAACTGACAAACAGACTTTGAAATGCAGTCACCATCCACTGGAATATATCTGGTTCCCTTGAAGGATTTGGGTCATAAGAACTTATGTGTTGACTTGCTTCGAAGGTTATGTTTTGACATTTTGCTTGAAAAGTGCACATTTTATGTTTCATCTTTAATAAAGACTTTGAAAAATCACTAAATCACATCTTGTGTTTACTTTAACTTCAGTTCTACCTTACAAAACAACAATTTGGGCTCAGTGCACATGCCAGGATGAATACATGCCTCAACATTCTGCTTGTTTTTTTGTTGTTTAATAATGATCATTTGCATCTTGATTGAGTCTCAACCACAAAGTCCAGTGAATTACATCATGAACATCAATGTGTGATACGATGACTTCTTATCCCATTGGTCCATTCTTATGACGAGCATTGGTTGATGAAGACCAACTGTATCCCAGATCTTTACAGACTAAGAATCAACTTAGAAGGGAGAGAATTATCCATGTGCAGCTGGGCCTTCTCACAAAGCTCTCAAAGCTTTTAACAAAGGCATGACTGTCATAAGTCAATGTTACAGTATAGGAAGTACAATGCTAGGGGAAAAGTTACAAGATCTTTATATAATGCTTAGGAGTGCTTTGAGGACCTTGGCTGTGTAGTGGCATGGTGATGAGACAATACGATGTAACCATACTAACCTTATTGAAATCCCCTTTGTTTGTGCCCAGCATGTCTGTGTGAACTGAGAAAGGGTTCTCCAACTGCTCTTTGATGTCAGATTGCTCGGTCACATAGTCCAGGTAGGCTGCTGTCCATATTAGGTTGCGGTACCTCTCCTGCACCATCGGTCGACTCATCACTTTGATGTATTGCTGCAACAATGACGTCATCAAGTCTTGACTTGGGGCATGAGGTAGCCTTGTGGTTAAAGTGTTCACTTTTCTTGGGTTTGATTCCTCACATGGGTATAATGTGTGAAGGCAATTTCTGGTGTCCCCCACCATGATATTGCTGAAATATATTGCTATATGCTTATACTGCTAAAGCATGTAAAACTCACATGTTCATCCATCTGAAGTTTCAAGACTGACTCCTTTCCTAAATTCTGATCATTGCATTGTGGTCTGTTCAGTCAACATCCTGATGTTGTCAACTAATGGGGGAAGAAAAGCTGAGTGGGATGCAGATTACAGTCATTTGCCACTAATATCAAGCATAAATATGCCGCTGGCCTGTGAATAATAGTCACCCAAGAATAGGGGATCATAAGGTGCCTGTGTGACACAAGTCTCTCTACAGTGATGTGTTGCTGCTACTTACTTGACTATAAAATATCCCCCAAATTTTCAGATCATGACACACCTAAGGGAAATAACTCTTTACAGTGAATTGCTAATGCTGACATGGTAATGATAATCATCCCAATACTTTGAATCATGACCAACCTACGGGACATAACTGACAAGTAAATTGCTGATGCTGACTATGTGAAAAGTATCATCATGCCAAATCTTTACATCGTGACCTGCCTAAGGGACATAACTTTATAGATTAATCCACACAAGCATCTTCTCCATCTTGACAATGAGTGTACATTCATACTGAACTTAAGATAGACTGGTTAAAGAGTCTCTTTGAGCTGCATCAGCTTCATGGTATGTAGACATATAAGCCGTTTCTCTCTCTAGTGAAACTAATCCAGTCAGTGTTGTCATATTTGGACATCTATTGCAAACATTTTAACAAGTCTTTTTTTACAGAACTGATACCATTTAAACATGAGACCATAAATCCTCATAACCCATCAAACCCCTTACAGATCTAGAAGTTCAAGGATGCGTTCGCTAAGAGGTTCCATGGGTCTACGTGTCTAAGGATGGGATTTCCTCAAAACTTAGACACTTTCAACGTAACATCATCATTCTGGACAAACCTAAGCCAAAAGCACAAATCATGAAATCACAGAAATATACCTCTTGTGCTTAAGGTCAGCATAAAACTCTCTCTCTCTGAATCACAATAACAAATTAATGTTTCTCTTGTGATAATGGAAAGAATACAGTTTGAATCATCCATCATTACTATGTAATAACACTTCAAACAGACAAGAAGGCACACATGAATACGCATTAGTCCTTATATTCTACAATGAGTCTATCAGCCAGAATGATTTATATGCTCAGAGAGTCAAGAGTCTCCCCAGGACAATTCAGTAAACATATTTATGCAAATGTTGTCTGTAACATAATTTTATGGACAATATAAATACTCTTCAGTCCACAAATGAGTGATTTTCTTCCAAACAATCAAATAGAAATAATATTTTGAAACCTCAGACCATGACAGCAGAATCATCCTTCTTACGCCATTAAGTCAGACATATTATTTAAGAAGTCACCTAAGATGGTTTCCTGGCAAAAGACATATGTTGTTTAATATTTCATTTCAATGCATGTCAAAAACAATAATTTGAGTTTTTGCCTTCATAAAGAATAACATAAATGTGCTTGGGTTTGTCCTTTATTGCTGATGGATTCAGAAACGTCAAAATGACAATTAGGTAATGTGATCTGTGGAAATATAGCAATGTCTTGCGTGCAACAAGCAAAGAATAATGTATCTCAATTTATCAATTCAGGAAGCTGGGTGTCTTGAAAAATTGATGGATATGTCTGAGATAATAGGAAGATGAGGGACACAGAGAAGAAATAATGCTTAATTGCCCTATTTACATTGAAAACCAGATGTATCAATAAAATACTTGTACCACTAGAGGTTCAGTAATTGTGGTGTGCTGATTCCGGTCGTACTTGAAACATCAAGTCAAGACGGAAGCAAGGCAGTTATGTGTTTGTCGGAAGTTGTCAGATGCTTGTCCTAACCAGTTTTATCCTGTGAATACCTTAGTACCTATTAGTCAGCCTCATTTGCAGCAACAGTTCATCACTACATCAGCCTTTAACGGATGAAGCTGGAGAAGCTAGTCAAGATGAAGGTAGACAGAGTTATTTCTATCAGGTAACATTCTGGTTTCTTGGGGAAGAGCTCGAAGGTGGTTTTGCAAGTGGTGAAGTTGTTTCAGGATCAGCTGCTTAAGTGGCTAAAGAGGGAAAGCTTAATGTCTGAAGCAGGATGGCCAAGTGGTTGAAGGCAGTATGGCCAAGTGATTGAAGGCAGTATGGCCTAGTGGTTGACGGCTGTATGGCCTAGCGGTTGAAGGCAGTATGGCCTAGTGGTTGAGGGTTGTATGGCCAAGTGGTTGATTTCTGTATGGCCTAGTGGTTGAAGGCAGTATGGCCAAGTGGTTGAAGGCAGTATGGCCAAGTGGTTGAAGGCTGTAAGGCCAAGTGGTTGAAGGCTGTAAGGCCAAGTGGTTGAAGGCTGTAAGGCCAAGCGGTTGAGGTTTGTATGGCCTAGTGGTTGAAGGCAGTATGGCCAAGTGGTTGAAGGCTGTAAGGCCAAGTGGTTGAAGGCTGTAAGGCCAAGTGGTTGAGGGCTGTAAGGCCAAGTGGTTGAGGGTTGTATGGCCTAGTGGTTGAAGGCAGTATGGCCAAGTGACTGAAGGCTGTATGGCCAAGTGGTTGAAGGCTGTAAGGCCAAGTGGCTGAAGGCTGTAAGGCCAAGTGGTTCAAGGCAGTATGGCCTAGTGGTTCAAGGCAGTATGGCCTAGTGGTTGAAGGCAGTATGGCCAAGTGGCTGAAGGCTGTAAGGCCAAGTGGCTGAAGGCTGTAAGGCTTAGTGGTTGAAGGCAGTATGGCCAAGTGGTTGAAGCAATCTGACCTAGTGGTTGAAGGCAGTATGGCCAAGTGGTTGAGGCAATCTGACCTAGTGGTTGAAGGCAGTATGGCCAAGTGGTTGAGGCAATCTGACCTAGTGGCTGAAGGCAGTATGGCCAAGTGGCTGAAAGCTGTAAGGCCAAGTGGTTGAAGGCAGTATGGCCAAGTGGTTGAAGGCAGTATGGCCAAGTGGTTGAGGCAATCTGACCTAGTGGCTGAAGGAAGTATGGCCTAGTGGCTGAAGGCTGTAAGGCCAAGTGACTGAAGGCTGTAAGGCCAAGTGGTTGAAGACTGTATGACCAAGTGGCTGAAGGCTGTAAGGCCTAGTGGCTGAAGGCAGTATGGCCAAGTGGTTCAAGGCAGTATGGCCTAGTGGTTCAAGGCAGTATGGCCTAGTGGCTGAAGGCAGTATGGCCAAGTGGCTGAAGGTTGTAAGGCCAAGTGGCTGAAGGCTGTAAGGCTTAGTGGTTCAAGGCAGTGTGGCCTAGTGTTTGAATCAGAGTTTGAATTCACGCTTGTCCAGCCAGTTAATAACCATACTGAAAATAGGGCACAGAACTCTCATCTTTGGGAACACCATTTCATCAAACGTACATACATATTACCTGTATATTCTCTTGAACATCAGCTCTTGTGGAAATATGTTTATGATCACCTGAAAGAATGAATGACAATAAAATAGAATAGAATTATTACTCTCTGGTATCTGCTACAATCACTATAAAATATGTTCCAACTTATTTCTTAAACATCAGTCAAACGGTTTGAACCAAATGCCCCACAACCAACAGTGGTATGAACAATGAAAAACTGTTGTCTCACTCACACTGTTCACCAAGCAGAAAATGGTTACCAAGTGGGATAAGTTATGTGACCTCACAGGCAGAGGGTAATAATTAATAAATGGTGCAGAATTCAGTGCATTACAAATGCTCTTGTTATTGTCATTAAATGTAGAACAAACATCACACTATCCTTTCATCAGTGTATAATATTCTAACAAAAAGGTGTGAAACATATGTCATTAGCTGAAGCTTTTTAATAATGCAGCTATTCACCAACTGACAAAGAACCATAGAAAATCACATCCTCTTACGTATTTTGTTTTGTTCAGAAAATATTAAAATAATATGACAGAGTTTAAAACCATTTTCATGGGCTTTCTGTGTATGTGAAAAATTACCTTTATTAGCACAAGCCATCCACTTGACTTGTCGGTTGTCTGAGACTTCCTTCCCTATCAGGTATGTGAACACACGAACCTGGAACACGAGAATAAGGCATCAAGTGCCACTGAAGATGGGGCTTAAAATACAAGCCAATACTTGTCAGTTAATTCTAACAGTGTGATACATTTTTTAAACTTTCAGTAAAAAATTACCAATCAATGACTCTGATTATTTTCTTTGACCATCACATAAGCACCTATTTCAGAGGACAAAAATTTAAGGGGAAGTCAAAAAATTTTGAGAACTCACTACCTAAAGTTGTAAAACATCTATGCAGCTAGTAGTAGTGTATTCACTGATAATTCATGAGATACTTGCGAAAGTTTCAACACCTCACAGCAAACAGTATTGATATTCTGATATCTGTAAGAGAGATACCCTATTGCTGTCACACTAAATATATTTTACAAATATTTGAGAATGCTTTCACATACTGTGAATCACAAAATTTTTGTGAGCATGATATTTTTGCGAAAATTACAAATGATTTAGGCTCGCAAAAATATAATGACGCAATTTGATGGTTAAGTGCAATAAACAAATGTTATCTCTCTATTATTCAACAGTTCATGTAAAATACAACAGAACTAGACAATACATTAATTAAGCAATGACAACAACTCAGGGAAGACTCAGTACTAGCATTATAAGCACTCACATGTCAAACAAGGGATACACGAACTAAAGTTACTCAGTATGTCTGATAGTCCAGCCAGTCTTTGGAGACTGTTTCATAGACTGACACCATTCAACAAGGGTGGACAGTTTTCGTCACACTTATCCAGAGATCAGCAGATTTGATGATGTCATAGTCTTTTAAGTTTTTAGCTTATCTGGCCTGTGCAGCATGTTTTGTTTTCAGAACAACATCACTGTTTGGATACACATGGAAGCAAGCTACTGAACTCAATTAAAGATTAGTAGCAACCTTTCATATGTGATCCGATTTACTTTAGGTAGAACTTCAGTTGCAATTCACTCTTGAGAATTAGGCAAGTTGCAGAAATATTATGATGAAGCTTCTGTTGGTCCCCACTCACAAAAATATTGTGATGTAAAAATTACATGGGAGGGATGACAATGTACGGATGAACAACTTCCTTACTGCTATGAAAGCCACATTTCTGACATTTCAGTGTAGGTTCTAACAAACATCAACCAAGTGATTATAGTGATTTACAGTGTGCTCCTTGATTTACTGAATATACAAAGGTTGTACACAGTAAAGAATTGATGCAGTGTTGATGCTGGTGATCTTATATAAAGATGACTCCACATGGAACCACAGCATACTGTGTCTGCTATTCAGTGGTGCCTAAATCACTAAATCACTTAACACATATGCCCCAAACAATCTGCCACATCAAGCCTGATATACTGAAATACTATCTTTAACACAGCCATATGTTCCAACCGCATTTGATGTTCACAGCCCCCATCAAACCAAGCTCTATCTGCGACATCAAATTACAGCCTAACACCGCCAACCGTTTTCCAATATCTCAAAAGCAGGATCAAAGAATATTGGGTATCAAACATTACAGAATAATCAAACTTCAAACACATAAACCCTTCCAAGAGGACTAGCAGACTCACTTTGCTGACATATCGCAGGGAGATAAAGTCAAACGGAATTTAAACATCTCACCATCGGTCAATTCAGAGACTCCAGCTCTGCACAGAGCTGTGACCAGGAACTTTAGCAAGATGTTCAAAGCAGTCTGTGAAACTTCAGTTTGGGTTCATTGTTTGATAGAACATCATCTTACTCATGGTGTTCCAGTGATCGAAAATAATTGAAAACTGATCAAAAGAAGGATTAACAATAATCAGCAATTGTGAAAAACATATTTTCAATTACAGGTAATCAAAATTTTGTTGTTTCATTATAACACACCTGAAAGAAGTAAACTAACCATTAAATCTGACAAATATTTACAAACAAACAGAATAAAGCTATTCACACTGTATTCATAGTTTCATATCACTGTAACTTGTCTGTGATAAACTTTACATCTTTCCTGAATGTAATGAGATATACTGCTAAATATTTGCTGCATTTATATGGAGAAAGACAGTATTACTTATAAAAACATTATCTAGAAAAAATTGAGAAAAACCCTTAAAATTGGTGATTACATTAAAATGTAAATATTTTTATCATAATCAATAACAAATCATCACAAGTAAAAATGTAAATATTTTTTTCATAATCAATAACAAATCATCACAAGTAAAATGTAAATATTTTTATCATAATCAATAACCGTTCACCACAAGTCCTCCGGTAATCGATAGTGGATTGGGTTCTGATTCCTAACAATACATCTTACAAGAAACATGCTTTCATGACAAGATTGCTGCTTCTCTTGTAAGTATCAGATAAAATAACAAATATAAGTTTTCATATGTTAACTGGATTTTTAAACTGGTATTAGTATGGGCACGTTTTTAGTTTTTGAGTGCTTAGAAGATGATGTTTTGAATTTGTGCAAGTAGTTTTGACACTTTCAGTAATTACACTGGATGTTACCAAATTGCTTATTGAACCTTCTTGACAACCATTTCCTTCATGGATTTGTCTGTGAGTTGGACAATGGGAGAAAGAAAAAATGTCTCAGTTACTGTCACAATGCAAAACAAATCTATTATCTAAATAAAAACTTGGATACAAAAATTGTTTGATTCTTCTTTGTTGTTTAACCCCATACTCAGTAATATTCCAGCTCTATGGCAGTGATCTGAAATACTTGAGTCTGGACCAGACAACAGCATGAGCACCGATCTGCACAGTTCGGATACAGTGACATGTGTCAACCAAGTCGCCAATTCTGTTAGTCACCTCTTACGACAACCAAGAGTTACTGAAGACTAGTTCTATCACAGATCTTCATGAGTGATCAATGTCAAGATGAACCCATCATGGGCCAATTGATATAAAGCTGATACAAAAGACATCAAACATTCTTCTTGACAGATTCACCAATTGCTACTTCTGTGAGTGTAATTTGTCATAAATGGAAATTATTCAGACAACAGCCAGAGGTCATCTTTAAATCCATAGAATCTGCAAATTGGTCATAATCCAAATAATATCAAAGGTTGAATTTCTTGATATTAAAATATTTATTCAGAAAGGTCAATGAAGGAGAAAAAGTTGCACAGTACTTTACATGATTGGTCAGATTATCTAAACAGCAAATGGTTAAGGAACAGTTGCTCTTTACTTGTGATGCTTTTCAAAATAAATCTGCAGCTAAAATTCCATGCTTCAGGGAAAAAGTACATTAAAAGGAAAGTGTTTCTAAAGTGACAAGTGAAGGGTTATCTCCCAGCAGATATTACTCAACTTTGATGATTTTTCACAACCAGTTTTAGTTAACTCACGGACTGGAAGAAGAAAAGAACCCCAAACTTTAAATTTTATGACACTTCTGTGACATTTTGGATTGGCACATACAAAGTAATGGCTTGAAGGCATGTGGCACATAATCAATACATGGGCAGTAATGGGCTTCACAATTCATCTTAATAAAACGTTTATAGAGCAGTTTGATATGATCAAACATAAATTAAAAACACACGGTGAAGCACAAGTTCAGATATTGATGTGATAAACACTTGGAAATGAAAAGATTCTTTAGATGGGTGAAATAATGGATCTTAGATGGGCAGTTGGATGTGGATAATCTGAGATGGAAATTCAGATAATAAATAATAACAGTAATAAGACTGTTTATCATGTGCATTGTTCCATGCACAATGCATGCTCGAACCACCCAAACAGTAAGATCATTGTTATCCTGGATAACCCAAGTTGCCTCTTGTCAGGTTATACTCACATGAGTTTATCCCACACATTTTCTGCTGGGTGAACTGAGGCAAATTTTTAACAAACTCATTTGAGACCACATGTATCACATGTGCTTTTTGGTGCTAGGTCAGGACTGAAGTCTTAGAATCTCTCAGGAGTCAAGCTTCCAAATATGGTCACCCATCCAAGGACTCTCCGTGCCCCAACGTTGCTTAACTTCACCAGATGGATTGGTGATTCTCAGATACATAGATGGGAGAGATGGATCTCAGATGGATGGATGGGTAGGCAGATAGACACAAGATGGATGGATGGATGGATGGATGTTCAGCGGGATGGTTAGATCTCAGATAAGAGGAAGATAGTTAGATGGATCTCAGATGGACTTTAACATGAATGGATGGATGGGCAGATGGATGCACAGTCACAAGGATTTCAGACACAATATTTGTGAATGAATGTCAGAAGAATTTATGATTCAACAGGGGTCAGATGGATGGATGGATGGATGGATGGATGGTCATATGACATCCCATAAAGACATCAGCATGATGGATGAGCAGAATACTGGTCAGATGAAAGCATGGTCAAAGAGAAGAACAGACAGATGGATGGTGAGATAGAAGGTCAAATAAATGGATTGGCCATGGACTGAATGTTGAACTTAAGGTCAGATAGACAGACATACTGATCACTACATTCCAAGACAACATTACAAGAGAAAAGGGAAGCCATTCTCCGTAGACACAGGAAAAAGACAATGATGCATACTGAGATAAAAAAACCTCTCCACAAAGATTATGTCATAAAAAGATCCATGCCGGAAGAGCTGTCCAATATAGATGACAGCATCTTGTGCGGTGATCCCCCCTTCAATTATGTGGGTGCCACACTCACACGATGTGCCCCGCGAGCCAACTTAAAATCAATTATGATTCAGGTTTCCGCTTCTTGCATGGGATGCCGAATGTACTGAAACACCTTTGGTGGACTTGGAGGCATAACTGCTTCTCTTTCATCCTTACTCTGCATGCACTAATTCCTTGATCGCTGCACATACCCTGAGGGATGAATAGGATGAGGATCGAGATACTGCTACTGAATGCAAAACATACACAAACCTCAATCGATGTTTAATCATTTCCGAATGCAATTACTTTGTCAAGAGGTATTCTTTTCCATATTGGAACTCATGAAGTGTCCTAAATTAATCCATGTATTTCTTGTTCCAATGGCTGCAGCAGTTTTCTGGCTTGCCAAACACCTGGTGGAACATTCCATCAACAGTCTCTATACTATGTGATGCTCATTCTTGATGTTCCTTGCTACAACAACACTTGGCAAAGGTGGCATTAACCAACATAACCATTCGGTGTTGAAGGCCTTTGTGGCAAACATGAAATTATACATTTGTTAATATCAAAATATGAAGCTGGTATAAAGTAGATGACAATAACATTTGATCTCCAACATGAACTTGACTTTGGAGGAAGACCCTCCATCTTCATTTCAGCAAAATGACCCAAGAAGGTACTGGGGTAGAATAGGCCTTCAGCAACCAATGCTTGCCATAAAAGGCGACTATGCTTGTCGTAAGAGACGACTTACAGGATCAGGTGGTTGACATATGTCAACAGGTTGATGCTCATGTTGTTGATCACTGGATTGTCTGGTCCAGACTTGATTATTTACAGACCATCACCATATAGCTGGAATATTGCTGAGTGCGGCGTAAAACTAAACTCACTCACTCACGCATTTCAGTAAAATACTGACATGGTGAATTCAGCCTAGATCCAATGAATGGTGACTCACCAAGATTGAGTGAGTTTTACTCCACTTTTATCAATATGGTAGGGAACACCAGAAATAGGCTTCACACACTGTACTCATGTGGAGAATCTATCCCAGGTCTTTGGTGGGGTTTAACAGAAGAAAATATGTCAAGTAAGATGTTTATTCCAAAATCCTGACATCAAAGAGCAGCTCATTTCCACCATGTCCATGGACGAGTGGATGAATGTTGTTTTCCACAATAGTCACCAAATTCCTAACTGTATCACAACAACTAGTGTATATCAAAAATTGGTTGGACTTCAAGACAGGAACAGTCCACGCAATCCATCACAAATGTTCAACTAGGTAAATACCCGTGGACATTGTCTCTTGTGACAAAACTGGAATACATTACATCGGTTGTGGAATTCCCGCAGTGGAGGATCAAGGTAAAGTAGTGAGACAGAGCCTGTTTGAAGTAAGTATGTTGGAAAGTCTACTGCCAATGTTGAACTAACACTTGAACTCAAACCAGACATAGCTTAGAGCTAAATCATCGTGTGAATCTATTACTAGCAGCTGAATCATCTCTTGTATTGATAATAACAACCAAATCTTCTCCACTAAGACGATATAATCCCCCACCGCAAATTACAAAATCAAGCTTAAAAGTAATGAAAGTGAAGGTTGTAGTTTAAGATGAATTTAAATGTACATTTGGAGCCTATCAGGCAGTCACCAGTCTTCCCAAGATGATGTTTTGTACCAAATGTGAAGACAATACAGTGAATCATTAGTGAGATATCTCACTGACATGGTAAACATTTAGGTTAAAAAACTGAAATATCCAAAGTGTTGTGGTGACCTTGAAAATTAGGTGACGGTAAAAAAACTGACAGGGCACTATGTCTTTCCTAGATGAAACCTGGACCAGCATATGAAGAAAATCCAGTGAAGGGTTCCTGAGGTATCCTGCTGACAAGGGTAAAATGATAAAGCTCCGATCCCTTGTGACCTTGAAATGAAGGTCAAGATTAACAAACCTGACTTTGACCTTTCACATACTGTGACAAACCTGGGTACCAAATGTATAAAGAATCTAGTCAAGGATCTTAAGATATTTCAGGTTGTACAGATTGACTTGTGGATGCACAAAACCTAATATTATATATAGAAAATAATAATGATAGCAGAATGTTCTCCTGAAACTACAACTAACAACCAATTATTCTTCGACTGAATCAATAACTACACCTGTACTGAATCTATGACTAAAATTTGAATCTATAACAACAGAATGTTCTTCATAATTCTAACTGACAGCAGAATCTTTTCCTGAATTTATAACTAACAATTGAATCGTCATCTGACTAACTAGCAACTGAATTTTCACCTGAATCAATAACTAACTGAAGCATCCTCTACCAACACCAGTATCAACATTTTGCTACCTTCAAAGCTAATGGCTTTTATATTCTCTAATGATGCCTTGTTCTGCAGTGTGTAAACATAGCTCTGCTATGGGCACATCCTATTTAGGATTATTGAATCATGTGAAAAACAATGATAGCAAAAATAACCGGAGCCCTGAGGAACATGACAGCATGCCATCTACGCAGGATACGGGGACAGCCCTACATGGCTATCTCTTGTCACTATGGTGAAACACAACCTCTGCAGAAGTGCTCCACCCCCATGTGCCCATGGGCACATAATCTGCAGTTACGTTCATAATAGAGCATGCTGATCCTGGTTATTGAGTGCTGAAATGCTTACATAAGAATTGTTCAAAGAGTCATTGAAATGTCCCTCTGGAGTTATTTAGAGAACATGTGAGTAATTTCACAACCATATCTTGAATTTGCTTCTGGTAAAGTAAGTATTCCATGGCAAGGGTGATGATACTTCAAGCTGATCCAATACAAAAGAGTCAGTATTATTCAATATCAAAACTATATCATTTAAATGTGAGATTTGTTTTGGGGAAAGATAAATTCTGGTAATGAAAATAAATTTTGTATTAGATAGAAATAAAAATAAAAAATTAGAAATAAAAGGGTTTGTACAATAGTGCATCTGACAGAGAATCAGCTGTAAGTTCTTGTGTTATGTGTATCAAGGCCTGTCTGAAGATGCCTCACAATATCTGTGTGATTTGATCATACAGTACAAACACCGCTTGATCACTGCGGTCAGCAATTAAGCTGTTGTCGCAAGTTCCATCTGTGAAATCTGTGAACGATGGACAATGTTCTTTTTCTTCCAAAGTTTCAATGCAGCAAAGGAATGGAACAATCTCCTGCTCAATTGAAGACAGTCTTTAACTCTTGCCTCCTTCCAATCTTGGCTAAAAACCTACTTATTTGAAACTGCTTTTCCAGAATGACTCTCAATACCCACAAACTTGTGTGCTCAGAGCATGCACTGAGCCTGCATGTGCAATGTATATTCATGATTACTACTACTGTTATGTACACTATTATTAATACTTCCAGGACTTGATAATGCCGATCAGAAATGTCATTTCAGAGCAGTTAAGAAAACAAACAGGTACATGCACAATAAACGTTGCCTAAGACATTTCATTGCACACAGAAGTTATACATGTATGATATGCCACAAGTATGACAGACCTCAACCATGATATGCCACAAGTATGACAGACCTCAAACATGATATGCCACCAGTATGATAGACTTAAAGTATCAAATACCACCAGTATGACAGACTTCAACCATGATATGCCACCAGTATGACAGACCTCAACCATGATATGCCACAAGTCTGACAGACCTCAACCATGATATGCCACCAGTATGATAGACTTAAAGTATCAAATACCACCAGTATGATAGACTTCAAGTATGATGTGCCACCAGTATGATAGACTTCAAGTATGATACGCCACCAGTATGACAGACATATAGCATTATATGCCACCAGTATGATAGACTTCAAGCATGAAATAACACCAGTATGAGAGACTTCAAGTATGATATGCCACCAGTATGATAGGCTTCATTTATCAAATGCCACAAGTACGATTGATTTCATGTGCAATATGCCACCAGTATGATAGATTTCAAGTATTAAATGCCACCAGCATGATAGACTTCGAGCATGAAATACCACCAGTATGATAGACTTCAAGTATCAAATACCACCAGTATGACAGACCTCAACCATGATATGCCACAAGTCTGACAGACCTCAACCATGATATGCCACCAGTATGACAGACCTCAACCATGATATGCCACAAGTCTGACAGACTTCAACCATGATATGCCACCAGTATGACAGACCTCAACCATGATATGCCACAAGTCTGACAGACCTCAACCATGATATGCCACCAGTATGATAGACTTAAAGTATCAAATACCACCAGTACGATAGACTTCAAGTATGATGTGCCACCAGTATGATAGACTTCAAGCATGAACTTACACCAGTATGAAAGACTTCATGTATTAAATGCCACAAGTACCAAATAGACTTCAAATATGAAATGCTATCAGTATGAATTCTGACATGATTTCTTAGTTAATCCAACATGTTTTGAACAGAGTGATATTGCATGATGCTTACAGTTTTGTTTGGCCAGTTATATCGTTCAAATACTTCTTCATAATTTTCTGGTGCTCCATCTGTTACCAGCATGATGGCCTTGTTACACAGTGTCCTCTTTAAATCTTGCTCAACCTGCAAATGAAACAACAGTCATATAACAACTATATACGTAATTAACCACAACTGTTAGATAATGGTCAGGCCAGACCAATTATATGTCTTGTTTTATGGATTTTTGTCATCAGAAAACCTAAAGGCAGGAGGGGAAAAAAAGAATATCACCAGTCAAAGTAATATTCCTTTGAATAGTCAAATATTTCAATAGTGACAATTTATTAAATGAATATGGAGCAAAAAACAATCTCAAACAATTTCTTCTTCTTAGGTTGCATTTGGGGGCAAAAAAACCCATTAGAATTTCATTTTTTTTGAGGGAGTTATTAATATATTTTTTATATTCTTGAAAATATACAATCCATGAAACCATAAAACAATAAATAAAATTGGTCTGGTCTCATCATTTCACCTGATAAATCTGAACACGTAAGGCATGAGCCATAACACTAACAGCAGCCAAGTTTGTTTACTAACCGGATATGGTCCATGATTGATCACAGAGTTCAAGGGCAGTATGGTAGCAGAGTGATTAAAGCGTTTGCTCATCATGCCATACACCTGGGTTCGATTCCCATATGGGTGCAGTGTGTCAAGCCCATTTCTGGTGTTCCCTGCTTATATAATACTGGAATATTGCTAAAAACGACATAAAACCACAACCATCCACTCATTCACAGAGTTCAAACCAGGGAGTCTAAAATTATGTTTGCAGGATATATTTTCTCAAGGAAATGGAGGGGGTATCTGTGTAGAATCTAAATTTTGATGGACTGTCTCGACATACACAAGGGGAAGTCAAAACCTAAATTTGTGAAACAGCTATGCTGCTAGTAGTATTGCATACACTGATCATTCATGTGATACCTGTGAAAATTTCAACACCTCGCAACATACGGTATTTATATTGTGATTACTGGAAGAGAGAAAACCTACTACTATGGAGAATTGTAAAACTGAGTACAGAACTCTACTTCGTGTCACAATACTAGAGGCCACCAATGCAAGCAGAATCCACAAATACAGTACACAAAGCTATTGTAGCAATAAGATGAGAACTAACTCCCATACTTTAACATGAACTCACGACTGCACTACAATCACTTTGAGGAATGGGGCCCTGACTCATACCCAGTGATTAGAACCTGTTTTGAACTTACTTGAAGTCTTACTTGTGTGGAAGACAATTTGCCAATGATGAACTCAAGGCTCCTAGCCGAGGTCAAATATTTTCAGTACTTTTTGCATCAATTGTGTATCGTTCTTCTACTTATCACAGTATTAATACTGTTTGTGGCTAGGTGTAGAAACTTCCACAGGTATCCCATAAATGATCGGTGTATGCAATACTACTAGGGAATTGCTGTTTCACAACTTTAGGTTCTCAAATCTTTTTGACCTCCCCTCACACTTATGTCTCAGCAGAATTCCTTGTATGTTGAGTTAACACCCAAAGTGACCAATGTGTAAGCTTTACAAAATGTTTGCAATGGCAGCCATATCGAGAGATGGATTTATAGCACTTCGGCTAAATGGGCCACCACCTTTAGTGGCAACACATATATCAAATTTCAGCTTCACTAGTCCAGTAGACTCGTGAAGATCTAAGGTAGAATTGATCTTCAGTAACTCATGGTTGTCATAAGGGGTAACTAATTGGATCAAGTTAGGCGTAAAACTAAATTCACTCAATCACTAACTGGTCCAGTAATATTTTAGTAGGAGTTAGATGTTAATAAAAAATGTGGACAAACAGGTCTTCACAATGTTCACTTGACTGTGAGTCAGGTGTACTGAAAATCAACGACTTATACTCACCATTTCAAATAATGTGAATGCTTCAACAAGTGCGTTTTCAAAGTTGGCCATTTTTTCTGTGTTGACATTTTCCAACTCTGCTTGCATTCTCCTCCTGTTGTCCACACTGGCCTGCATCAGGGTGCGGTTGAAACACTCGTCTACGTACGACACCTCGTCAGAAAACTGGAACAAAACAACATCCCATAATCCTTGAACCAACATGTTTTGTTAAGCTGACTGTCATTATGACACCAGATAATATAGCAGCCATAACTTTCTGAAGATCTGACTTGCACAGATGACATGATTATGTATATATTTCTTTAGCTCGCAAATATCTGAAGTACATTTCATGTTTATGTACCAAGTAAGATTCTGGAAATGTTTAGTGTTTCCTCCAGAGCGTTTTAGGCGGGTGCTGCGCCCTGCCCTTTTCTTCTGGCGCCTTGCCCTTTTTTCTGGCGCCCTACCCCTTTTTACTTCTCCCTGCCCGGTACTTGCTAGTTGTAACAGAGCACAGGAAAAGACTGAAAATCAGCAACTGTAACAAGCATCTTATGATCAGCCTAAACACTGACAGCCACAATGACTCTGACTTGGAAGCTGTGGTGAAAAACTTCATGAGAAAAAAGCAAAGGAGACTGTAGGTTAATTATACATGAGGTTCAATCTGATTATTTTCTTTTGGTTATTATTGTGGTCTGTGCCCTTTTCAAACTAGGGTGCCCTTTTCTATAGAAACTTCACCCTGCCCTTTTTGTGGTCTGGAGGAAACACTAATGTTAGAATTGGTCTTCAGCAACATATGTTTTTCCTAAGAGCCAACTGATGGGATTTCGAGGTCAAACATTCACCTGTGAAAGTTTCAACACCTCACAACAAACAACATTGATGTATAGTGATAACTGGGAGAGAGACACCCTACTGATATCATGGAGAATTGTAAAACTGAGTACAGAGCTGTACTTCATGTCTTCACCAGGGCACCTGTGAATGCAAGCAGTCAATGAGTACAGTCCTGGGCCTAGATTTTCGAAGATCTCTTAGCACTAAGATAGTCATATGTGCCATATATTAACATTAATTTATGACTCTCTAATTCGTTAATTCGTTAAAAAAGCTTTGAAAATTTGGGCTCTGATCCATCACCTACTGATTAGAACCTGTTTCAGATTTTGAAGTCTCATTTGCGTAGAAGACCATTTGCCAGTGATGATCTCAAGGCTAGAACAGAAGCTTGGTTAAGGGACCATGCAAAAGACTTCTCCAAGATATCAATATGGTGTTTCTCTTCCAGTTATCACAGTATAAATACTGTTTGTTGCCAGGTGTTGCAACTTTCACAGGTATCACATGATTGATCAGTGTATGCAGTACTACTAGCTGCACAGCTGTTTCACAACTTCAGTACATGCAAAATAGTACATACACAATAGCCAAATAACAGAGGATGGCAGAGTTCAGGGTAAGTTTTCTAAACTATGTCCCCCCCAAAAAAAATCAAATATTGATAGAACAAACAGTAATCTCCATCCAACCAAGCTGTTTCATGAAGCTACCTGTAGAATATTGAAGTAGTCATCATTGCTGAGGGTGTCCAGAATCTTGTCCACTGTTTTCCTGGCGATCTCCATCCTCATGCCCTTCATGCTGCCGCTGGCATCCATTAAGATGGCAATGTTCTTTGGAGTAGTAGCTGCCTGAATGTACCTAAAGATACAGAAGTTGACTCACCTATTACTCAGTCTGATGCATCTAGGTTCACAAAAAGTACCTTTAAGTTCATATCCTGGCACAGTCAGGCTGATCATCATCAGCTAAGGGTCCTTGCCCCCTCTACACACAGCCCAGATAGCGAATGGGTCCTTTTCCCAGGAAATGCTGCCTAGTCGAACCTACTAAGAACTTTCCAGAGAATACGAAGAGTTCCCACTGCAGCCTTCTGCATTACCTAGAGTGTCAGGAGGCTGTGCTACCAGTGAAGAACCTGGCACTCTACTGATCCATGTCAAAAGATCAGGAGGTACAAAACCAGGGGCACCTAGAACAATGGGGAGTCTGACGACAGCTATAAAGCCTTTCATTATATATTTATAAGCATAGGCATGTTCATTACTGAATTTGAAAGAGTTCAGTCCCTTCCAGGTGGACTGGTCTCCTCTGGTGCACCAATACTGTGTTAGAGACGTTTACTGTTTCACTGTAGTGGGAATGGGGTTGTAGATGAAAGATTCATCTGAGGGACCATATAGAACTTATGGCTGGGTGGGGGGCTGATGATGATTTTATGGAGTTGCATCTATAATGTGAATGACATCCTTAAAATTAATGTGATACCACCCCCTCCCCTCTGCTTGTTATGTACAAAATCAATCACCCACCCCCAAGAACATGTGTACAAAATTGATGATGCCCCTACCTCCCCAGAATATAATGAGTGACCCCTCCTTGACATCATCACCACACCCCCTCACCATGAATTATGAACAGTCCTTTAGGACTATATCCTCTTCCACTGAGTTTTTTGTGGCTTTCTCATCCTAACCATGTTGCCACCATCTGGTCATATACCAACAGGATCATGGGTTCTTTTAAGTGCACAGTAATGTGTACTGTACACTAGTGGTTGTCACAACACAGAAAGAATCTACTCGACCACCCCTACATCATCTGATGTAACATTTCTCATGCCACCTTCCCCTTTCCCATAGTAAATGACAGTCCAACAGAAACGTTCTAAGTATGACATTATCTGAAACACTATTGAACAACCCAGAAGTGTCACACCCATCAAGGTAAGGTAACGATGCTGAAGTAAGAATCCAAACTCACCAGTTTCTAACTCTGCAGTCAAACATATCTACTTTGTCAGGGTCCCTTGGCCAAATTATTCCTGAAAAGAATTACAATTTACTTATTTTACAATCATGGGGAACATTTCGCGACAAACGCATTTTTCTTATTTTACAATCATGGGGAACATTTCGCGACAAACATATTTTCTTATTTTACAATCATGGCGACCATTTTGCATCTCATTTCCTTATTCCTAGATAATTCCACAAAAATCAGAATAAAATTAGGATGATATAACAAGCAAGTGTGTATGATTCACTATAAAATAGTGATGATGCCTTATGTTATGTTTGGGTTTACACTTTCTCAACAAAAACATATTTTGTACTTGAGGTTGAGTCCCATTCGGGATTCAGTTTGTGTGTTTATTCATTATACCAGCTGTCATAATGCCATAGTGAGCCACTCACCATTTGGTGTTATTACATATTTAGCTGAGGCTAGACCAATTTTATTGATTGTTTTACAGATCCACGTGTCATATATTTGGAAGAATAAGAACAGAAACAAAAATTCATTTTTCCTGCTCTAAAATCAAAATTCAAATGTTTTTATTGTCCAAAATTGTAAACTTGCCAGAAAATGTTTTTTAGATTACAGCTAGGTGAACTGAGACAATGTGGATCTAGGTATCTTGTGAAAGGATACTACCCAAATGTGCCCACCTGGGACCCAAACCTAGGTGCCTCCACCAGGGATTGAAAGTGGGCTTTCAAAGTGAAAGGCCGATGCCTTACCACTGCACTATTGCACTTCACATCAGATACTCATATAATCTTTCATCTTTTTCTATCAAAACATCTTTAGCCACTTAAATAACCTCAACACAAGATTAATATCAGGTGTGAAAATGTCAATGTATATTATTTACTGCCATATCATTCAACTTTATACATGCTATTTCTTAAGATATTGATCATGTTGAAAACAGTTAATTCTGTTTTATGGGTGGCATAACTTCAATTTTCAGAAATAAGGAAAATGTCATGACAGAATAAAGGCATCATGATTATATTTATTTGACAAGTTTAAAACTTTCTTAAAAGCATTATATTCATCAATTTGACTTGTCCTAAACATTTACAATGTCATCCATCTTGGAAGTTTCTAAAAAACATACCTAATCACCATATCACTTTGCTGATATATTTTTATGTGGGTACCCCGTGGGATCAGTCATGCAACTAAGAACCTAGCACCTCACAGGCAGGTAGGGTTATCCAGAGTGATGAGAGTCAGATTGCTAGCACTAACTGCGTCTACCTAGTGATTGGAGTTTATCACATTATAAATGCATTTATTATTATTGCCATATGATCAAGAAATGTTAGAACGGTGGTTTTGACCATTAGGTCAAACTGTCAATCTGCTGTCATACATTATAAATGGAAGGGAAAGAACAGCAAAACAAAGACATTGCCATGTGGGGGAGATTATACAAGTTTGAGGGTATATATTTTATATTCCCTGGGTATATCCTACATATTTCCTCATGTATTATGTATATTACCAAATATATTCTAAATATTGCCTTGTATATCCTTTAGATTACCTGAGTACACCTCACATATTTTGCCTGGTGCATGTGTATCTTGTATATTTCCTAGTATATTCTTCATATTCCCTGGGTATATCCCATATATTACATGTGTATATCACACATATTTTCCCTGGATATATCCTATATACTACATGGCATATGTTGTATATTACCTAAAACATAATTTATAATACATGATTATATTGCTCATATTACCTGCTGTATCCTGTATATTGCCTGAGTATATCCCATATACTACCCTGCTGTATCTTGTATATCATCAGAGTATATCCCATGTATAACTTGATTATATCCCATATACTACCTGAGTATATCCCATATACTACCTTAGTATATCCCATATATTACCTAGACATATTCTATATATTACCCTATGTATCCTGTATATGACCTAGTTTAAACCACTAGAGAAAGTTCTGTCCATTGTCCTTGGAAGTGGTTCATTTGCATAACTTGATTAACTGCACTAGGGCAGTTATTTCCATTTACAAAAATGAAATTGTACTTATTTTGATAATCTTCATCATGCCTAATTAATTTCACATGTATGAAATCAGTATGCCCTCTTGGTGTATGTCGTTTAATCACCTTCACTACAGTAGTTACTTAAATAAAAAGGTCCTTTAGATTGCCTGGGTGTTATATGGATAATGTGTTATAACGGATGTTATAGGTACACATTACCTGAGTACATCCCACATATTATCAGGGTATATCCCACATATTACCTGGGTATATCCCACGTTACCAGGGTATATCCCACATATTACCTGGGTATATCCCACATGTTACCAGGATATATCCCACATATTACCCAAGTACATCCCATATGTTACCAGGGTATATCCCACATATTACCTGGGTATATCCCACATGTTACCAGGGTATATCCCACATATTACCTGGGTATATCCTAAAGAAGCCATCCGAGCTACAGAAGTACTGCCAGGTGAGAGATGGGTCATCTTTCAAGTTTTCTGTAAACTGTTTTGTCATGTTCTCGCTCCAACTCACACCATTCAGTATTTTGGTAGCTGAAAAGAATGAACATGAAAATCTTTATGCATCAGTCTGAGACTGTAACATCATAGACCCGTGAAAATTCGGGTTAGCATTGGCCTCTAGAAACCGATGCTTGTCTTAAGAGACAACAAATGCTGAGGCCCACTGACTTGGTTGACATATGTTATTGTATCCAACTACACAGATTGATACTGATCACTGGATTGCCTGGTCCAGACTCTGTTATTTACAGACCACTGACATATAGCTGGACTATTGCGGAGTCAGTAAAACAACAAACCAACCAACTATAACATCACAACAGATAAAAGGACATAGGGCATTTATACAGCAAACATATCCATGCAACTAGTGTTTGCTGAAAACACTGGTATTTTGCCCCTCGATCATTGGATGTCAATCTCAGTGTCACATTGTATTGTCAATCTTAACTCCATGGGGCGTATGCAACTCTTGCTGCCATTAGGTGCACCAAGTTTATTGTGGCTCTCTCTCGTCCTAACTAGGTCCCCAATTCACAGATGGGTGGACTGGGACACATAGTCCATGCTAACTACACAGTGCTATACCCATAACTTGGTGTTTGCATATATTCATGGGGCCACCATCAGGTCATATACCAACAGATTCATTGGTTCTTTTAAGTGCAGGGGTTTGTGTACTGCACACTTGGGGTTGTGTACTGTACACTATGGGCTGCGTATTGCACACTAGGGGTTGTGTATTGTACACTAGGGGTTATGTACTGCACACCAGGGGTTGTGACAACACAGAAAGAGTCTGCACACAAAGTTGACTCCAAGGTTTTTACACCCAGTCACAGATGGGCTCGATACCGACACCTCAACCTTGCTGGATCACTAGCCTGGCACTTTAGCCAGCTTGCTCATGGCACTCTGTGTTCCATACAAACCAGGTCAGTTCATACTTACTTTTATCATATATATTTGTAGGTACATGTATGGTGCTGACAGAGAGGTTGACGCTGTTGTAATTGAAGTCTTCAAATGTGTTGTCAACTTTGAGGTAGTGGATGGTTTGTTTTATCACCTCCTTGGTCTCGTTGCTCAAATCTCTCACATTGTCATCACTCACCAGCTTTTTGGCATTGAAGTATGATATATCCTGGAAAAGCAAAATGTTACTTGTAATGTGGCCATTAATCCTTATCACGAAAAGCTAGGGCAAGAATAGGTCTCCAGAAGCTCATCCTTGTCATTAGAGCCTATTACGATGATTGATCATGTTTTTGTGAAACAGGTGAATTATGGGCATGTATGACAGAGCTAGAAACCTCGGCCTAGATTTTCTAAGCTCTCTCGGTGCTACCATAGTCGTAAGTGCCATACATTAACATTAATAATGTTGATAATAGTGAAATTATTTCTAACACCTTTTTCAGGTTAGATATCCTGCTCAAAGCACACAATCTGATCATTATTATCCCAGATAACCCAAGCTACCTCTTAGGCACTATAAGGTTAATATTCTCACTTCCTATTTCACTGGGTACCCATTTTCTGTCGGGTGAACAGAGGCAATTTTGAACAAACTCACTTGCTTAAAAGAGTTTCAAAAAGATACGCCCCATGTCATAAATACTTACTCATATTCAAACTGAATTCAGAGAACTAAGTTAACCATGAGGTTGAGTCTCATAATAATGTTGCTTGCTACTGATCGAACACTAAATTCAGGGGACAAGTCCTGACAGAACCAATCTCAGAGAGGGTGTGAACTTATACACAGTACAAGCAAACAATTCCTGGCATAATGCTGAGATCTGACAAGAACTGTATTGGATGAATCAACTTCCAGCAGTATTTAGAATATATGCAGGATGGGGTACTAACATACTGGGAATAATTACACTTTCTTTATGTTTGACATATATTTGGATGCCTTCATAATGACCCTGCACTGTTTTTTATTGCCTTCTTTGAAAAGACAGAGCAGCTCTTCATATTTTATTATACAATACTATTGTACTGTAACTCAATTCCAAGTCAAGGTTCTGATTTCTTTTAGGCACCATTGTCCAGGCCGCACTTTCTTGACACAAACTTAAGGTTCGGTTTTGAAGAAAGTTACAGATTTTACTCAAATTTGGGAAAAAGCAGAAAAATGCATTTCCCAGATTAAACTGAAACGGTATATTTAACTCATATCTAGTATACAATTTTAGTTAAGTAGATAGCTTGCATGAGTTGTTTTGTTGTTTTGGTTTTAGAAATGTGACTGAGTTAAACTCAACCGTTTCAAATTCAGTTTGAAGTTTGAGTAACAACATAAGTCTGATTTGAGAAATCAGAGCCAGATCACCATGAGGCAATGACACTTGTTTGTAACACACCTCAAGGTCAAGCTGTTCTGGTTTCTTGTAGGCACCATATTCCCGATTGGCAGCCTCTGCAGCTTCCACCAGTCTCTGAAACAAGGACAAACAACACTATGACAGTTCTGCAGAAACAGTCAAACAATAAGACACAGATGTCAGTTCTGCAGAAACAAACCAACAATTAAACATGGATGTCAGCTCAGCAGAAACAAACCAACAACAAGACAGGGATGTCAGTTCTACAGAAACAAATCAACAATAAGACATGGATGTCAGTTCTACAGAAACAGACCAAAAGTAGACCAGAAATAGGCCAACAATATATTTGCAGAAACAGACCAACAATAAGACATGGGTGTCAGTTCTGCAGAAACAAACCAACAATAAGACAGGAATGACAGTTCTGCAAAAACAAACCAACCATGAAACACGGATAACTGTTCTGCAGAAACCAGAACTAGGGGCCTGCTACTCCTACATTCCAAACATTTCAAGATGTCGGTCTTCAGACAGAATTCCAAATCTCAAAGAACAAAGCCTGCATATCTCCACATATTGCTTGATAATGCCTCAGTTTGGCAAACTGACTTGTCAACACTGAACTTTGTACTGCAGGACAAATATTAAGACAAATATTAACAGATGCATCAATAAATATGTTCAAACAGGCTGTACATTATACTGTTCCAAATAAATGATTAATTTGGTTTGAACTGTACATTTATGTTACCCGATACATAGCTCAACCTAGTACAGAAGACTCAAATCAGATAGGCCCTTCATCTCAATACAATTGTATTTTATTGCAGTCATAGCAGGCAACATGGTTTCCTATCTCAGTAGGATTGACTCTAGTGTCTATGTCAATGGTGAAAAATAACAATATTGTGTTCATCTATAAAAATTTCAACGATTACTGTGAAATATGACAACATAAAACAACACTCTAGTGCATCTCATAATATTTGATGGGTATCTAAATCGGAAGCATTACGAGAGCTAGTACAGGCAGTTAAAGTGACTAATTGTCATTGTGTCTCGATCTGTGCAATAGCTTCCAATCTTCATTCAGAACAGACACTGTATTATGCATCTTCCACATGCAAGGTAGGTATGGCATGTTCCATGATCAAATAAGGTTCTTGTTTCAGAGATGAGTCAATGAAAGGGGTTAGGTGACCTATCAGAAGTGATGAAAGGTTTTGTCGGCAACTAAATTGCAGTATGACCTACATTTTGTTGACAGTTACGTAAATACCAAAATGTTTGGAAGGTTTTGGAGTCAAGATCAGTTTCACAGGGGCTGTTTATCCTTACTTAAAGATATGCTCCAGATGATTTTTTCACATTAATCAACAGAGCACATTTTTTAATGTGTATGTTTTGAAGAATGCTGTATGTTTCTTTTGTGAGGAGATTTGTGTGAAGCATCAGATGGTAACAAGCAAGCATGAAAACCAGATACAATTTTGAACCAAAACTGTAACTCTTGATATAACTTTCCTCTCTAACAAAATTTTGAAGCAATTTTCCAACTTTCATCAATAGCAAAATTTTGCAGCACTTTTCAAGTATCTGAATCACAATCTTTTTTTTCAAGCACTTTTTGGGTTAATTAAAAAAAGTAAATTCCAGGATCAGTATCCAATGGTTCAATAAAATAATAGTAAAATAGACATTAAAATAAAGAAAAAAAATCAAAACACTTGCAAATGTATGCAGATTGTTCTCATGAAAGAATAATATCTAATCAAGATAAATCAAAAGGTCACGAGCTGCACAGATCATTAATTCCTGACAGGAGGCCTTTAGGACGTGATCTCTGATCATTATCAAAGACATTGGGCATCAAACATTTATTGAATTTACCTGACCCAGTGCACCCCTGACTTAAGTCCTTCATTAGAATACAGTCCCAAACCATTGTTTGTTGATTAAGGATTGGGAGTGACATTAATTTTTCACATATTATCCACTAACACCATCTCACATGCAGCATAGATAAGAATGGGTTCTTACTAATCACATATAGGCATTACTGGAACTTATCATTCTATATGTGAAAGGACTAGGTCTCACAGCAATGTTCATGGTATCCAAGATAATCAATGATATCAAAGTTCTGTTTCTAATTTGTCTTTCTGATGTCTTCTTTATCATTTTCATCTGTTTCCTAGAAAAATTCTTCATTCTTCTCAGCGTTCCACTACTTCTCTTCATATTTTATCAGTTTCCCAAAAAAACATATTTAAGGCCAGACCAATTTTATTTCTTGTTTAATGGATTTTCGTCCTCAGAAAATGTAGAGCCAGGAAGGAAATAAGAAAAAGTTAAAAATCACCATTCCTTTTAAATGCTAATAATATGTTACCTATGGCAATTTATGAAATGTATACGGGGACAAAATAAAGATTTAAAACACTTAATAAGTTTAGATTTTTGGCCAGTAAAATAATTACAATTATATTTTTGAACAGTTAGGATTGTATTTTTCGTTAAATGCTGAAAAAATACGAACAGCACACGGTATTTAATCATTTAAGTGGTATTTTAATTTATATACTCTTATTCATGCATTTTGATTGACATGTTCCACAAATAAGAACTTCTTGCCAATCAGTTTCTGGCAAAAACAACAGTTTTTGTTTCCTGTATACTGAGAGAAACATCACAATACTGGCATGCATGGATTTGTAAGAGACTTGGTTCCAGCATCTGTGGTCTGCAAGACCTTAATCACATGAAAAATGAGTTATGTAAAGTTACAGTTATACACATCAGAGCTGTATATGCATGTTTAGTGAGTTGTACAAAAATCACGACAAAAACTGGTGTTAACAAAGTGGATCAACTCCTTTTCAGACAGATCAACTCTCAGCAACCATGGAAGGTTATATTCAGCCCTACATTGACACTGCTTTTCCTCTCAGTTTATGCTGGTTACAAGCCTACTCTGCAGTTCATACTGGTTACAAGCCTACTCTACAGTTCATACTGGTTACAAGCCTACTCTGCAGTTCATACTGGTTCAAGTCGACTCTGCAGTTCATACTGGTTACAAGCCTACTCTGCAGTTCATACTGGTTACAAGCCTACTCTGCAGTTCAAACTGGTTACAAGCCCACTCTGCAGTTCATACTGGTTACAAGCCCACTCTGCAGTTCATACTGGTTACAAGCCTACTCTACAGTTCATACTGGTTACAAGCCTACTCTGCAGTTCAAACTGGTTACAAGCCCACTCTGCAGTTCATACTGGTTACAAGCCCACTCTACAGTTCATACTGGTTACAAGCCTACTCTACAGTTCATACTGGTTACAAGCCTACTCTGCAGTTCATACTGGTTACAAGTCTATTCTGCAGTTCTTACTGGTTCAAGTCGACTCTGCAGTTCTTACTGGTTACAAGTCTACTCTGCAGTTCATACTGGTTACAAGCCTACTCTGCAGTTCATACTAGTTACAAGCCTATTCTGCAGCTCATACTGGTTACAAGCCTACTCTGCAGTTCATACTGGTTACAAGTCGACTCTGCAGTTCATACTGGTTACAAGCCCACTCTGCAGTTCATACTGGTTACAAGCCTACTCTACAGTTCATACTGGTTACAAGCCTACTCTGCAGTTCATACTGGTTCAAGCCTACTCTGCACTTCATACTGGTTCAAGTCTATTCTGCAGTTCATACTGGTTCAAGTCTACTCTGCAGTGCATGCTACCAAATGTTCTTAATTCAAGTCACCCTTACCCACATTGTAACCATTTCACCAAAACCCACCATACTGAAACAAATTCTTAAACATCACACATTAGATGGAGAATATAGATCACAGTACATACAAATTCTTCATAAACAAAATTCTACGCTCAACATCATTTTTCTAAATGTAGTTTTCCAAAATTGAAACATGATATAATTTTTGACATCCATACATAAGACGGTGGCACTTTAAAGACAACTCCCACCACCTCACAACCACACATCAGAAAGAATAGAAACAGAAAACACAGACCTATATTCATTCCATCAGAAACACAAGACCATCCCTTTCCTCAATAATTGAGTTGAAAATCCCCAGGGTCTGTAGGCCTGCCAATGTGGTAATTTAATTAGACCAGCTACGAGCACATCATTCTAAAACAAGGCATCTTATGTGGACAAAACATTGGATTTCCCATTGGACCTCTGGTAATTCTGAAAAACAGAAAACTGTTTTCTTCCAAACATGTTTTCAGTCAAAGAGAATACATAAATTTTGTGCAGAAAATGGATTGTTGCAAAAGTTTCCAGATCATCATTCAATGTAGTTTTGAACCTGGTACCATCCCAGATCTTATCCCATGTCAGAATTTAAGTGCACTGTGATATGAAAATTCAGCTGAAGCAATACACTAAAATGAATTGTCAGGTAATGCTTTTTGAAAATGGAGTGGCAAGTCTTTATATTACTAGTGCTGCATGTAGGATAAAGTACGCCTCCTCAGTTGAGATGTTGCATGGTAAAAACATCCCTCTGAGATTTGGATTTAAAATTTATAAACCTCAAACAAGGGAATCACATACTTGCAGTTTTCAACCAAAACAAATGGGTGTTAGAGCCAACTGCTGGACTGTCTCGATGCAACAGAAACCTGAGTGAGTGAGTGAGTGAGTGAGTGAGTGAGTGAGTGAGTGAGTGAGTGAGTGGGTGGGTGGGTGGGTGGGTGGGTGGGTGAGTGAGTGAGTGAGTGAGTGAGTTTTTACACCACTTTAGCACTATCAGTATGGCAGAATTTTTCATCACTACCTGAGTCAGTGTATGACAGACGTACGACCTATCACATGCTTCAGAGGTCACAACCAGGAGTCAATGGGTAGCAAGGAAACATGATATCGTAAGCAGTAGGTTTTGTTCAAGTGAACTGATATCTTTAGTTTAAAATGATTAAAATTCAAGATTAGAGGAACAAGAAGCAGTTGATTTTACAATTCTGGTTTCAAAATTAAACTTGGGTTTCACAATCCATATGTAAAAGTGGAAGTTGATAAGACAAAGACTGATTGGTTTGAAGTAGATATTAAACACTAAACCTCATTTCACCTTACCATATCTAATTTACAGTCACACCACATGCGTTCATGTATGTTTGGATCCCTAGCATGAATTACCCTTAAATTCTACAAAACAAACATTTTTATGTGAACCAAATGATGACCTCTTACATAATCATACAATATGTGTTAGAATCCACATTAGTCTTCATCAACAAGACTTGCCATAAAATGACTTTACAAACTGGTCAATGAACATCCTCATACATGATTTGTCTTGAAGAATGTTCATGACATCAGTCATTGGATTGTTTGGTCCATACTTGGTAATGCCTCAATCATCTTATCAGTATTGGTGACAGCAGAGGATACTATGAATGGGTGGGACAGTGAGTGAGAAGTCTTTACCACAACAGGTGATGCCATGACAATATGAGTGAGTGAGGTATTCAAGTTCTACTTCACCTTTGGCAATACTGACAATGATTGTAATTTCCACTCCAAGTTAGAAATACCCAGATCTTCTATCCAGCTTTGCCCTTTTCTAGACCCAATTATCTATGAAGATCCATGTTAGAATTACTCACAAGGTTTTTACCCGGAATTTCATGTGACTATTCTATACAAGAAAAAACAGGTAATTCATGAAAAGGTGAGTTTGCCCTGCCCTCCTGTCTCACAATCGATGAAGAACTGTGAAGATCTGTGCTAGAATGGATTTTCAGTAACTCCTGCTTGTCAGAAAGGGCTTCTAACATCTTGGGTGGTCATGCTCACTGACTTGGTTGGCATGTGTCATCATATCCTAGTTGTGTAGATCAATATTCATAATGTTAATCACTGGATTGTCTGGTCCATCCTTGATTATGTACAGACCACTGCCATGTAGCTGGAATATTGCTGATGGTGGCGTTAAACAACAACCAACCAATCTATCCATTTTGAACAATATCACTGCACATAAGCCCTCAGCATTCCAGCTAAATATATACAAAATCCAGAGGCACTTTATTTTTCCCTCAATCATTCGATATCAATCTCTGAGGGCACATTGTACTTTTCAATCTCAACTCCCTGGGAATCATCCAAAGGCCCAAGTAACATTTCAAGAAACATTTCCAACCATCATTGATGAAATTGATTCAGTCATGAAAAATTAACTTCATCAAGAAGAAACATTACATTCAACATGAAAAATCCATGAAAAATGTTTTGATGACTCAGAATAAAATTTAGTCACCTCATCAAAACCTCAGTACATCTAAGAATGCACAAGACTGTCCATAATATCCCATAAATAGCCCAAACAATTCCATGTTCAAATTTTAAAACTGCTTACGATCACAAAATGCATCTTTTCCAGGTCGTCTCTCCCAAATTAACAACCACTCAGCCCAAGCCCATCTAGTGAATCCTTCAAGTGATTATTGACCAAACATTCTTTAAAAAATCTAAAGATCCCTCTTGGATTTCTTTATTTGGTCAATAAACATTGCCCATCTTGGCTCTCTTAGATCAGAGCATGTATGTGACAGTGGTCTCAAAGCCTTATGAAAAACGACTTCTGTGTCGATCAGCCACTATTATTTTTCAATCCACAGTCTATTGAGCAAACTGATGTATTTTCACCACAATGCCCTTGAGGTAGTGGAATATTTGTAGACACATTAACCCCAGACAGTCAAGAAACACCCCTCAAAGGAGACTGTGTCCCGAAATGATGTCACTGTCTTTGGTTTCATGGAACACAGCGGCGGATCAACAGCTGCTCGATTAGGATTCATGAACATTGAGAGTTAGCAAATATTTTCAGCCATCATTTTACTCCCAAATTGTCCCGTGGAACCTTTGAAAAGAGATTTATCCTGAGACATATAATTTAATGCTTTATATGTCCAAATATTGTCCTTTGATTGATAACCAGACATGACAATATCAGTGTCTGTCATACTGATAAAAATGTTTCAGTGGAATAAGAATGTACCTTACACATTTAGTTTATAATACAGTGGAAACGTGTTTGTCCTCAGGTATTTATCAAAAGACTGCTGACAGCTCAAATGAAAAAATAAGCAATCATTAAACAAAATTTGCTGTTTGTCCGGATATCCTGTTTCTGGAACTAGGTTGTGTATTTCAATAACCAGTGCACATATAAATGCTCTATTTACCAGAACCAATGACAGACAGATTTGTTTAAATATCATCACATCGAGACCAACATCAAAGGAAAGGTAGCATTTGATATCTCAGTGGGGTGTTTATCTGATTCTAATACGTCATTAAGCGTCTATTAGGAATTTAACACTAAGGTCACCAATCAGCATGTAACAAAATATTGTGAAGATCCTGGTAATAGAATTGATCTTCCACGGCCCAAGCTTGTCATGAGATGCAACTATCAGAACTAGATTATTATCAAATGAAATATTTCATTTGACTATTGTCATGCCTGGCTTCCCCTTTGTCTATTACACTTTCATTAAATAGGAAAAAAACAAGCAAGGTTTTGGTATAAATTTGTGAATATTAAATTCTAATGATTCTCACGCTAATTGTCTTAATCAGATTATATTAGTGGCAGTTAGGTTTTATGCAGTTCCTTTCTACAGTATCATTGCTATTTTTGTTTGTTTATTTTTTCATAAATTGACATTCAATGTCCATGGGCATAAGGCATTTCTACTGAGAAATCATTGACCATTGATTAATGATTCCTGTGATCACCAACAACAAATTATATTTCTAATGTGCAAGTTCAATTGACAGAAAAATAAAATATACATTTATAGCCATAGTATGCTGAAAGGAAATTGGATGGACACAAAAACAACAGTAAGATCATCCCCACAAACTATGCTCACTAAGAATCATTTTCCCAATTATCCAAGAAGTTATTGCTTGAAAACAAAGCAATGGGTCAAATTCTGCTTCCCTCTTTGACAAGTCCTGTCAGGGGTGGCAGACATAATCTCTATTTCAAACCAGCAGGAAGTCAAACAACATCCAAATCAGGCAATCGGAGAATGTCAGAGTCTAAAGCAGGAAGCATTATGCCATTGTTTCATGATAACATATTGCAGAATCGGGACCGGACACATGGGTATCCCGGCAACCAGACATTATGGTGGTTATTATACTCTATATGACTGTTAATGTGTCTGTCATGAATCAGCTGACATGGGCAGACTGGATACCATTTGTACACAAGGAAAAAAAAGTTACAAAAGTTTCAATGAAAGCATTGTAATTGATGGACATTGAAGGCATTGATAATCATGCAGTGCTTTGAGGAAATTCTGAAAATATCCATGAAGATGCAGGCTAGAATTTCCCTTCAGTGACCCATGCTTGTTGTAAGAGGTAAGTAACGGGATCAATTGGTCATGCTTGCTGACTTGGTTCACATGGCATCAGCCCAATTGCAAAGATGGATGCCCATGATGTTGATCACTGGATTGTCCGATCTAGACAGGATGCCATCATGCAGCCTTAATATTGCTGACATTAAACATCAAACTAGCACACCCTTTGAAAAAGTTATTCTGATTCTCCAGTTTGGCCTTTCTCTGTGATCCTCAGATAGAAATTGAAAAATAATCCATTTGGGTTCTGTAGCTCAAACAGTAATTAACTGAGATCACCTTCATTTGAAACATAATCTTACAGTTGTAATTAGGTTCAGGAAGAATTTTCAAGTTAGAAACCTGGGGTGCCTGCCTAACCCTCCACAGCTTCCTACCATAGGATAGAATGTATAATAGGGAATGGTAGCTACACAGCCCTGGACAAAAGTTATTAGATACATACATAGAATGATCTTATCATCACTACACTTAAGTGGACTGAGGCTTAATATTTGGTCAAACATATTAAAGTCAAAAGATATATGTGTATAGTGAGAAAAATACAAGGAAACTATCTTTCTGCAGGACAACCACTGAGCATTAATGCCCCTCTCATTGACCAATATATCACGTGACTCAGCACTGATCAACTTAGTCCTGTGTACTCAGATTTCTCATCCAAGGCCTAGTTAAGGATCATGATGCATTAAAAAGCACTTGTATTTTGAATTTCTGTTCTCTATGTGAAAATGATTAAGATGTTATGACATGAACTAGCTAAAGTAAAGATATTCATAAACTGATGCAAATGGGATTGTGATGAATGAAGATTACAGTATCTAGAACTTTCATACATTTTTGATGAAGGGAGGTCAATGTTCTGCTTTCCGTGTGCCACATGTATTTTTAACATGAGTTCCATTATACCACAGCTTTGTAGCAGAATGCGATAAAACACCCCTTATAGTTGATGATGGATTTGGCACTCATAGAAAATGAGCTGCAATTGCATGATTAGCCTATCCTACATCATCAAAGGGATGTAACTGTGCTTATGAAAATGTGATGCCTTAGACCCATATTTCACCTGAACCAAATCTTAGCTGCAAACCCATGACTAGCATATCCTGGTACTTTAAAGGGATGTAACTGTGCTTATGAAATCGTGATGCCTTAGACCTATGAGTTACTTGATAAAAAACAGCTACTAACTTCAAAACTATTCACAAGATGGGCAAATTTATTGCAGCACAAGCAAGTGACATGACATTTAACTATGCTAAAGGAATGTGTAGATATGTTTACCTATTCACGATAACAGAAATAAAGAGGAATGTATATTTAGAGTGTGAATTACAATTTTTTTCCCAAATTCTAGTCCCGTAACTTAAAGACACAACTTTCGTGCATTTTGCATA